>NC_051211.1:3165000-3295000 GCF_015220715.1 Pygocentrus nattereri | reverse complement strand
TTTACCTTCAGTGTTTTGTGCTTCTGATCATTTTAATAGACGTCAGCGTCACTAATTAATGACGTTCTATTAAAAGACTGGTTTACCAAGAGAGACGCTGGAGGACTTTCACCTGAAATGAGTTCATGAAGCCAGTCTGGTTATAAAAATGATAACAGGACCAGATCAGAGCCAGAATTACTCTTTTAGTACTTTTACTTTATACTTAAGTACATTTGAAGGGAAATACTTTAGTACTTTTACTCAAGTGGAGGTCTAAAGGGAGGAACTTCTACTTTTACTGGAGGAATATTTACCTTGGGCTTGACTTTTACTCAAGTACATGGTTTGTGAACTTCGCCCACCTCTGGCATTATTAATCAAACAGTTGTGCGAGCTCTTACGGTGCCTCTTACTAGATCATATATACATTTACATTCTTTTAGAGGCACTAAATTCTTCAGACGTCTGGTTCCTATCACCACCACTGTGAATATTTCTGACTCTAGGACAGAACGTTTCACACCAAACCACTCTGACCTGACCTCGATCCTAATTCTTAATCTGGAACAGAAATGCTGAAATAGGCACGTGCAAAATGACACAAGTGACTAGTTCTTTTGCCTGATGAACTTCTTTGCAGCATATAATACACAAACACATTGTGCCTCCCCTGTAATGTAGCTTGGTGTTAACAGGGTGACCAATAGAGGTAAATGTAATTTGAACATCAGCGCCCCCTGGCGTTCATCAGGAGAAAATGCATTTTGTTGACACTTGAGTCCACCTGAGTATCCAGGGAAATAACACTGAGCGTCCAGGGACATGCTTCAAAGCAGGACCTCTCAGTGAAGCTGGACGAGCTCCTTTCCTCTACTTCTATTGGACGGCTCTGTATCCCTCCACTATTAATGTACAATAGAAATAGAAATATGACCAACGCGGCAGTTTCTAAGCTTCTTATGGAAGCGCTTAACTTGGAAAAAACTCCTCTTGTGGAAAGAGCCCACCGTTCTCTGGCACCCAAACCGAAACCTGGTGGAGCACCGCGGCCCATCATCGCGAGGCTTCACAACTACGCAGACTGTGCCAATATCCTTTCGAAATCCAGGAGGCGTCAACAGCGAGCTGCAGCCAATAACATTGAATTCTCTGTTTTTCCGGATTTTACAATCCGTAAACAGCTTCTGGGCATCGAAGGAGTTCGGTACGGACTGTTTTATGCTGCACGTCTCCGGAGAACAAGCGATGGGAGGCATCACGACTTCACTTCTCCTGACGAGGCCATGAAATTCATCTCCAGACTGAAGAAGTAAAGTCGGTGTGGCATCAGTATAACATGCTGTTCTGGTGACTTTCCATGTTTCATGTCTCAGTCTTGTTTATGGTTTTGCTGGTGTTGAGCCTGAATTCATCTTCAGTATTTATGGTTTCAGTTTAATTCTATTAGTGTTGCGCACCATCAGTTTCGTCTGTTCGTTATTTTATACTGGGTGCAGTAACTATTACTACAGCTCCGCGGATCCTGCCTGTTGTTCCATACCATGTCTCGCAGTCGGGGGCGTGGCTTGTTCAGGGTTGGCTCCTGGTGGAGTCTTGCTGGTCCTCTGTTTTGTTTGGGTCGAGGACATTGGGTGGGTTCTGTTTGTGGGCGGAGTTTGTCTCTGTGTCTGTGTGTTGGTCCTGTTATGTGTCCTTTCCCCTTCCCCAGCCGGCCGGTTTTATTCTACTCAAACCTTTATTTTCTATCTGTTTTTAGTTAAATGATACGCAAAACGAATGAAAACGGTACCTCTGTCAGATTTCTGAGTTGGACCGTTAGAGGGTTGAATAAGCCAGTTAAACGTTTAATAGTTTCCACTCATCTGAAACGTTTAAATGCGGACGGGATCCAACTTAGTATTGATAAAACTATTTCGGATGCTAACGGTAGATATATAATTGTCCTGGGTTCGTTATACAACTCTCCTGTGCTTTTAGTAAATATTTATGCCCCCAACTTCGACGACCCAAGCTTTATGAATGGTCTGTTTAGCTCTATCCCTTCCATTAACACCTACTATTTGATTATGGGTGGGGACTGTATTATGGACCCTATCTTGGATCATTCTAATCCCCGAGTTCTCTCCCAGTCTCTTTCCTCACGGTCAATCTCAGACTTCATTACAAAAAATAACGTTTTAGATCCCTGGCGATATCTCAATCCAAAAATCAAACAATTTTCCTTTTACTCACACCTGCACCAGACCTATTCACGTATTGGTTATTTTTTTATTGATAACTTTTTTACTCCACAAATAGACTCCACAGAATATCACCCCATCGTAATCTCAGACCATTCTCCACTCACTCTAAATTTAAAGTTTTCCTGCCGCCCAACTGTTTTGCCAGCTTGGGAATTCGATTCCTTACTCCTATCAGATGAGACTTTTAATACATTCATCTTTTCCACGATTGATGAATTTTTACTTAACAATAAGAAAAGTACAACCTCGCCTTCGCTTCTTTGGGAGACTCTCAAAGCATACTTACGTGGACAAATTATTTCCTACACCACCTTTTCTAAAAAACAACAGAGACTAAAACTTCAGGCCCTGATGTTGGAGATTGCCGAGTTGGACAGGCTTAACGCTCTCTCCCCATCGGCCGCTTTGTTTAAAAACAGAGTTGCTCTACAAACTGAATACGACCTAATAACAACTACAGAAGCAGAGCGCTTAATACTTCATGCTCATTGTAACTACAACGAAAACGGTGATAAACCTTCCAGGCTTTTAGCACATCAACTAAGGAGACGAGCAGCCTCTCGTATAATTCCTAAAGTGATGGATTCAGGAGGTACACTTTCCTCAGATTCTCTGTCAATCAACCAAGTTTTCAAATCATATTATTCAGACTTATATAAATCTGAATCTCTTTTGGATGATTCAGTAATGTCAGCATTCTTTAATGAGCTTGAGTTTCCAACAGTTGACCACGCATTGGCACAGGAGCTTGAGTCTCCTCTGACTTTGGATGAAATCCGAGCGGCCATTAAAACTATGCAAACTAACAAGGCGCCAGGCCCGGATGGATTTCCGCTCGAATTTTTCAAAAAATTTGACAAAAAGCTTGGGCCTCTCCCTCTGGCAGTTTTTGAGGAGTCGCTGGGGGTTGGGTCACTGCCACAGTCTATGACACAAGCTTCAATATCTTTGTTATTGAAAAAAGACAAGGACCCTACATCTTGTGCTTCCTACAGGCCTCTGTCGCTATTAAACACAGACATTAAAATTTTAGCTAAAGCTCTGGCTCTACGTTTGGAAGCTGTTCTCCCCAATATAATATCTTCAGCTCAAAATGGCTTCATTAAAGGGCGACAGCTTTTCTTTAACACACGAACACTTCTTAATGTTATTTTCACAAAGGGATCAACCCTTACTCCTGAGGTTCTTGTCTCTTTGGATGCTGAAAAGGCATTTGATAGAGTGGAATGGAATTATTTATTCAATGTGTTGTATAAATTCGGATTCAAGGACAATTTCATATCCTGGATAAAATTGTTATACTCCTCTCACACACGCTAGCGTGTGTACTAACGGGGTCAGGTCAGATTTTTTCCCTCTGTTTCGTGGAATGAGACAGGGCTGTCCTCTGTCTCCTCTACTTTTTGCACTTGCTATAGAGCCCCTCTCCATTGCATTGAACTTTCCGGGGAATTTCCCGTTTTGGTTCCGAAATTAAATTATCCTTATATGCGGATGATTTATTACTATATGTCACAGATCCAGAGAGTTGTTTTCCTTCCATCCTGGCATTGCTTAACAGATTTAGCTCTTTTTCTGGATACAAATTGAATCTGCAGAAAAGCGAATGCTTCCCGATTAACCCAGCAGCAAGGTCTCTTTCACAGGCCTCCACACCCTTTAAATTTTCTCCTTCCGGGTTCAAGTATCTTGGTGTAAATATAACTCGTACTTTTCCATCCCTCTTTGATGCTAACTACTCGCTGCTCATGGATAAGCTTAAGTTGGACTTTCAAAGATGGAGAGCTCTCCCCTTGACATTAATAGCTAAAATCAATGTAATTAAAATGAATGTATTACCTCGCTTTCTTTTTCTATTCCAGACTATCCCACTATTTTTACCTAAAAAATTTTTCAAAGCGCTCGACCAGTTAATTGCATCATTTATTTGGGATGGAAATCCCCCCAGGGTCAGAAAATCTGTGTTACACAATTTTTGTCTTTCCCTTCCAAACTTATTTTACTACTGGGCAACAAATATTCAAAAATTGCTTTATTGGTTTCAGGCTACTGGGCGTATTTGGTGGGAGTTGGAGTCTCGTTCCTGTCCCTCTTCCTCCCTACTCATATTACTTACCTCTCCGCTACCAATTAGATATGTTAATCATTCCTCCAACCCCCTGGTAATCGCTACTCTTCAAATTTGGGGTCAATTTAGGCAATATTTTAAATTCTTAGCCCCATCCCATAGGATGCCTATATTGAATAATCATTTATTTCCCCCGAGTTTGCATGATGCTGCTTTCAGAATCTGGCATGATACAGGTATTAGATCCCTCAGGGATCTCTATAAAAATGGTATTCTTTCCAGGTTTGTTCAATTAGTTTCCAAGTTCGGACTGCCCTCTTCGCATAGGTTCGGATATTTTCAAATAAGGCATTTCGTTTCCTCTCAGTTTCAAACCCACACTTGCCCCCCCACCGATCAGTCTTGGGACGATCTGTTGAATTTAAATCACAGTTCTAAAGGTCTTGTTTCCAAAATATACTTCCACATTATGGCTTTGGACAATCACTCCAATGATAAGGTGAAAAGTGCCTGGGAACAGGAGCTGGGTATTACACTTTCTCAGCAGTGTTGGGACGAAGCCTTAAGACAAATTCGCACCTGCGCACCCTGTGCAAAACTCCAGCTAATACAGTTTAAGGTTTTGAGTTCACCAATCTAAATCTCAATTGGCGAGGTTTTACCCCAATTCATTCAGTGATCGCTGTGCCAAATGCGGCACCTCACCATGCAACTTAAGTCATATGGTTTTTAAGTCATTATTTAATTTTTGGTCCCGTTATTTTGACACAATGTCTGAAATTTTAAAACTGCGGATTGCTCCCTGTCCCTTTATTGCCATCTTTGGCCTAACAACTGGTTTCCCCTCCCTGTCCTGACTTCAACTGACTGTCCTCACCTTCACATCCTTATTGGCAAGACATCGGATTCTATTAGCATGGAAATCACCAATCCCACCATCTTTTTCGTTGTTGCTCCAAGATGTTTTACATTTTCTAAGATTAGAGAAAATAAGGTTTACTGTCAGACGTAATACTACAACATTTTACTTAAAATGGACCCCCCCCAGTGTGTGTGTTTGTGTAATGTTTGTCTGTTTTTTGTTAGTCTTGGTTTGGTTGAGAATAAACATAAAACTGAGGAGTATATTCTTCTTTTAATATTCTACGGATATTGCAGCTGGATGTATGTATTTTGAACAATTCTGTATGGGATTTGTTGAATGTGATATTTGATATTACTTCTCACAAAAAAAAAAAAAGTTTCAGGCCAAAACTTTCATAAAATCAGAAGATCATAACCATTTCAGGTGGTAACTTCCTGTGAGGAGCTTTCAGATGGGGGCGTCTGCTTCCTATCACCACCACTGTGAACAGTTCTGACTTGGTAAGTTTCTCTAGAACAGAGCGTTTCGCACCAAACCGCCCTGAACGACTATGTTTACATCTGAATCTACCAGAATTTTTTCCAAGTAATTTTGGGCCATTTCCTTTGGTCCATTCATCATGAAATTTACATGCGATGTAAAGAGTAACAGACATTTTCAGATTATATCAAAAACGATATGCTGTTCTGACAGTACATCTAACGTACATTTGCATTCTCCCCACACATTGTGTGTATTATATTTATATTGGCAACATCTATATTTTTACCACACTACCGTCCTTATTTGCACATATCGTAACTGTAAATTGGCAGTTACTGTCTTCTACTTTACATGTAAATAATACTGTATTCTGCGATTTTGGTTAGATGACAACTGCATTTCATTGGCTCTGTACTTGTACTCTGCACAATGACAATAAAGATCAATCTAATCTAATCTAATCTAATCCTAATCTTATATTATTTAGGTTTTTGCACTGTATATCATGTTATTTTGTGCTTATGTAAACTTCAAATGCTATCTGCCTCAAAGACAAACAGAATCAGTCAAAGTTCACTCGCTGGAACCTCCTTTCATCAGAGTTTTATACCATAAATGTGCGTAAACACTTGAAAATGCTTCTCATTTCAGCGTCCAAATGGTCAAAGCTTTCACACACGCTGTGCGTGCGAAGCAGCAGAGTGTCCCAGATGCTGCTCTGAAGCAGCGTGGCATTAAGAGAATAGACCAGATGCTGATCAGTGAAATAATTAAACAGAAAACCATAAACAAACTTAAAAATGCTTTATTTTTCCATTTTAATTTCTGACTAAGTACTAGTTAAACATTCTGTGCTTCAAAAGAGATTTTCTGGTTGGCCTATCAGGCTTTAAACTGTTATCTATTCACAAGTCAGAATACTGTTGAGGATAAACAAACATATCGTGCACTTTTATTAATGATTTTATTGAGCAGAGTGACTGACGTGATCATCTATCCATCTGGAAAAAGGAATGTCTGATTAACTTTCTTGCTAAACTATGAGTATAAACTGCATTTGGGAAACAGAATCAGTCAAATCAGTCAGTTGACTCACTGGAACCTCCTTTCGCAAGAGTTTAATATCATAAATGTGCGTAAACACTTGAAAATGAAAGCAGTAAAATGAGTAAACATCAAATGAACACTGCCTCTGAATCTTGGATTCCTATAAATAGACCCTGCTTCACTTTAAGGGGAATTCCACTGATTTTCAGCAGAATTCCACGGTTGAGCTGTAAACAGAGCCGTTCAGAGTGGTTTGGTGTGAAATGCTCTGTTCTAGAGTCAGAGCTGTTCACAGTGGCGGTGATAGGAACCAGACATCCACCTCTAAAAGCTCCTTACAGAAGGTTATTACATGAAACGGTTATGAATTCACTGCCTGATGTCTGACACTCGGTTTTACAGCAGTTTTAAGAAGGTCTAAAATGTGTTCTTTAAAATGTATTCATGGTGAAGTGATACATGCAGACAAAATAGTCCCCAAAGAAAACATATTTTTTCAGGTTTAATTCCATATAAAAGCTCAGGTGACACGTGTAGGTTCTCTGGTGGTTCTGGATGGTAAATAAAACGTCTATATCTGTGTTGTAGTCATGGCGACCCCTGGTTCCCATCACCACCACTGTAAAGACATATGAACCATTTCACACCAAACCCACTCTGAACTACCTACTTGTTATTTCAAGTGTTTGTGCTGAAATTGTGAAAAATTGTTGGAATTCTTTAACTGATTGAGTCTCAATGCACCTGGTTAACAGGGAGGAAATCACACCACGTGTCTTGCTGAACCTCTAAGCCATTTGGGATTGTTTTGATTCATAACCATAAAAATGACATTAATTTAAACCTCCATTTAAATTGTAATATAACTGTGTTCTGAGTATCTGTTTAATCAGAAACACCTCTAAGCATTTTATCCTTATAGGCTTAGGTTCTACAAGTTCATACAGTTTAAAGTGCAGATAATCAGCAAAGCTGGTTTCAAGCAGGTGTTCACAAACTTTTTTTTTCACCACTTTTCTGCCACGTCACGTGATGTGGAGCTGAATGAAAGGAGGCTGCAGCAAGGAGGAGGGTGTATCTGTCGTTCTCTCCTTCTTCTCGATCATGATGCTCTCCGTTTCGAAAGCGTGAGGACTCGGCTCATGAAGAATGGAGGCCTTCAGGATCGTGGTTGTCCTTCAAGCTCTCGTCTGCTGTGAAGGTCTGTACATTATTATCCATCATATCTTTTCATTTGTTTGCTTGTTGTCAGCTTATGTGCTACTAAAGACTTTGTTAATGTACTGTTCGCCGTTTTTTTGGGCCGATTAATTGAGGGCGAGGACTTTTCTTCACACCTTTTCATTTATTTCCGTAAACAGAACAGAATACATAGAGGAATACACGATACTGCTAATGTGTGGATGATATCTTCGGCGTTTAGCGGTCACTTTCGTTCAGACCAGCTTAAAAAAGTGCTGTGTTGTCTAAAAACCAGAATATTTTTATTATTTTGAGGTTATGGATGCGGCGAGTTTGAGTACACGCTCATGTACGAAGCATCAAATGTTCTCATAATGAATGCCTAATGTATCGACACATATAACTGCTTCTTATATGTATGTATTTGATGCTAGACACAACCTCTTAACCTAACATGTATCATGTATTTTACCATGTCACAGAATTTTTCCCATTGTGTCATTACGAATACACAGTAACAGTACTGTGCAAAAGTCAGAGACCACTCTTTCTTTATGTAATGTCTAGTCAAAATAGCCATTATTCATTTTTCAGATGAAAAAAAGCCCCAACAACTAAATATATATTAGTATTTTAGAATATATAATGTGTCACTCTTTACCTTGATTATAACTTCCATTCCTTTCATTAGACTCAGTTTCAATTTCCCAAAGAATCCGCAGGGATATATTCCACACCTCTAAAGTTCAGTCTTAGGAGCTGGTTTAAGTTTCTGCTTCTCACAGTTAAAGTAACCCCGCATTCAGTGGTGTTGAGGTCTGGACTTTGAGGTGGTTTGTCTTCTGTGTCTGACAAGTGAATTACTTGTAGCTCATAGCTGTTGTGAATGGAAGAAATAGATGAAGGGTGGACTCATTTAACTGTAGGTGTGTTTGCATTCATTGCTTTAAATGTGGTCATTCAGTGGCCAGTGGCAGCTAACATGAGTGTTGTGGTTTCAACCCGGTGCCTTGTTTCTCTAAACTGGTAACCCACGATTGTGCTTGAGATTAGACCATGACTTCCACTATAATGCGAAAAATGATTAACAAAACCTGATTAAGGAAATTTTATTTTTTTCAGCACTGCAGAATCTCACCACCCCAAAATCTCCAGACGGCAAAGAGTGTGAGTCAAACTTTAAATGTTTATGAAGAGATAAAGAATAAGTCTGTGGAAAATGATGAATCAGGGCTAAAACGTGTTCATTTCTGTAGTATAAATTGAAAATAAAGACGTTGACTGACCGCCACTCGTGACCCGAAGTGACCCTGAGGCAAACAGACGGTCTTTTGCAGTGCAGGGAACTTTTTATTGAATTTTTTTTGCTTTTTTTGCTGTGACTATTGTTACATGTGGAGGTGGAGTCACTGACAGGATGTGGCAGCGATGTTGTGGTGTGTTGCACTCTTTTAAGAGCTTCTGCAGGTGCATTCACTCTTCCACTGTAACCTTTTTGTTTCGCGCAGCAGCCGAAGGTTTAGGCGTAGGCACTGTTGAACTCATCACTCTGCTGCTCTGCTGTTCATGTGGACGTAGATGTGGAGATAACATTTCAAAGTGCGCTTTCAGCAACAACAATAAACTTCTAATATTAACACGGAAACACGCATCAAAGATCTGAAAATCTGCATAATAATTTTTAATGTAAGATTTTTTTCCAAGTAATTTGGATTTTTCAGCACCACAGCTTTCAAATGGGGTAAATAGGAAAATGTAATGAACTCTAAATAATTTCATTTGTAAATTATTCAGTATCTACTGTAGGTTATTCAATATCCACAACAAAATATTTAGTAACCACAATAAATTATTCAGCATCATCTATGAATTATCCTCGAACTACTATGGATTATTTTCAATGAAGTACTTAATAATTTTCCAGTATCTGTTATGAATGATTCAGTATCTACTGAGCTATTCGGTAACCCAATGAATTATTCAGAATCTACTCTGAATTATCCAGTAACTACAATGAATTAGTAAGTAACTACTATAAATGATCCATTAAACACTATGAACTATTTAGTATACTATGACTTGTTATGTAACTACTATGAATTACTTAATATGTAGCATGAATTATCCGGTAACTACAATTACTTATTAGGTAACTACTCTGAATTATTTAGTAACCACTATGAATTATTCAATATCTACTATGAATGATCCAGTAACCATTATGAATTATTGAATATCTACTATGAATGATCCAGTAACCACTATTAATTATTCAATATCTACTATGAATGATCCAGTAACCATTATGAATTATTGAATATCTACTATGAATGATCCAGTAACCATTATGAATTATTGAATATCTACTATGAATGATCCAGTAACCATTATGAATTATTGAATATCTACTATGAATGATCCAGTAATCATTATGAATTATTCAGTATCTATTATGAATTATCCAATAACCACTATGAATTATTCAGTAGCTCTTACGAATTATTCAGTAACCTATAATAATTTACCTATAAATGATTATAAATGGTCCAGTGTCACTCTACATTATTCAGGGACTAGTATTAATTATCCAGTAACTATTAACATGCAGTGGCTACTATGGGTTATCCAGAATCTACTATATGTTATTTAGTATATTTATGAGTTTATAGGTAATTACTATAAATTATAGTGTTTTTACTATAAAACTAAACTATAAATGTTGTATTAATGAGGGCGGGGAACTGAAGTGTAGACCCCCATAACTGACCTAACCAGGTAAACATCTCATCATTTTGTTTTCCAGCTAATCTGTACGTATCCCAGACCTCCAGGCCGTGCTCCTGGACGGTGAGCTCTAGAGGAGAGAATCAGAGTTTGGCTGTCTTCACTGAGGGGTCCCTGGACCCCCTCGCTGCTCACGTGTGTGAGACACTGGGCTGCGGGAAAGTCTACAAGATCATCACCAGCGCTGCAGATCCCAATGTGAGCTGCTTTACCAGCTGCATCTACCACAACGACATGCTGAAGAACTGCAGTCAGGCTGCGGGGGGCAGCTGCAGAGCCGTGTCTGAGGTCGTTTGCGGTAAGAGCTGAGGGGGTTCTCGAAGATGTTTTGCTTTGATTGAGATTGTCATGCAGATTAAGAACAAAGAAGAACCGTATTAACACACAGTGATGCACCAGTGAGTATTTCACACAGGACGATTTCACATTTAGGCAAATAACAAACGATAAAAGCCCGTCCGAACAAAGCTTCTGACAGCAGTGTGCCAAAATATTTACTGAAAGTACTGACTTAATACCTCAAAATAATCTACCTCTATGACTATGACAAAATATTGACTTACTAGCTCAAATCAATTTCTCTAAGAATTGACTCTCGGTGGTTCTTTCTCACTCTTATTAAAAAGGTTTTTTTGTTTTGAATACATTTTCTCGAAATTGGCATTTTTTAAAAACATATTTTCCCTTAATATTGACTTAATGGCTTGAAATGACTTTTTTTCTCCAAATATGATACTGAATAATATTTACTTGCCTAATATGTTGAAATGAGGACATTGTAAATATTGACGTAACATCTTCAAATAATTACCTGTTTTTGTGAATATTGACTTAAAATCTTGAAATGATGATTTATTTTCTCTACGTATTTACTCAGTATTTTGCAGTAATTACTTATAGCCTTGAAACACTGAAATATGCCTTAATATTTATTAGCCTTAAACATAATATCATAGCAAATCAGTGTTTAATGTGTTGACATATTAAACATATTTAATACACTTACTATAAAAACAGACCTGTCCAGTTTTCCTGTTTCTTGCCTTCCGCCCAGTGACTGCTGGGATAGGCTCCAGCTCCCCCCAGCGATCCAGAAGGATAAGCGGCTTAGAAAGTATGTGTAGGTGTGTATGTGTGTGTATGTGTATGTGTAGGTGTGTATGCATGTGTGTGTGTGTATGCGTGTGAGCGAGTGTGTGTAAGCGTTAGTGTGTGTGTATGCATGTGTGTATGTGTAGGTGTTGTGTATGTGTGTGTATGTGTAGGTGTGTATGCGTATGTGTGTGTGTATGCGTGTGAGTGAGTGTGTGTAAGCGTGTGTGTGTGTGTGTGTGTGTATGTGTAGGTGTGTATGCGTGTGTGTGTGTGTGTGTATGTGTAGGTGTGTATGCGTGTGTGTGTGTGTGTGCGTGTATGCGTGTGTGTGTGTGTAGGTGTGTATGTGTGTGTGTGTGTGTGTGTGTGTGTGTGTGTGTGGGTGTGTAGGTGTGTGTGTGTAGGTGTGTATGTGTGTGTGTGTGTGTGTGTGTGTGTAGGTGTGTGTGTAGGTGTGTATGCGTGTGTGTGTGTGTGTGTGTGTGTGTATGTGTGTGTGTGTGTGTGTGTAGGTGTGTGTGTAGGTGTGTATGCGTGTGTATGCGTGTGTGTGTGTGTGTATGTGTGTGTGTGTGTGTGTGTGTGTGTGTGTGTGTATCGAGTCTGGTTGCCTTCGTGGCCCTGGACTAGGGCTGAAGCAGAGCGTTACTGTTTGACTCTGGATGTTTACTGGGGGGTCGAGAGAGTCACTAGGCTGAGCTTTAGCTTTTTAAACTCTTCTCAACAAGGTAAAGACGGAATGTGGAAACACTTCAATAATAGACAGACAGATCGATTAAACCTTAGTGCCATTACTCAAAAACAAAGCAACGAAAGACAAAAAGTGTAACTGTGCAGTAACAGGACATGACGTATCCATGAAATATATAACTATATCAACAACATGCACAATAACAAATATATATATGAAGGATGTATACATATGTGTATATATGTATATTTAAATGATGTAAAAAACTGAAAAATGACAAAAATGGAGATACGAGGTTTTGTCCTGACAACAGTGAGATATATATATATATATATATATATATACTGCTCAAAAAAATAAAGGGAACACTTAAACAACACAATATAACTCCAAGTAAATCAAACTTCTGTGAAATCAAACTGTCCACTTAGGAAGCAAAACTGACAATCAATTTCACAGCTGTTGTTCAAATGGAACAGACAACATGTGGAAATTACTGGCAATTAGCAAGACACACTCAATAAAGGAGTGGTTCTGCAGGTGGGACCACAGACCACTTCTCAGTACCTTTCTGCTTTCTGGCTGATGTTTTGGTCACTTTGGAATGTTGGTGGTGCTTTTACACTAGCCTGACTGCCATTAGGTCCCGAGATGAGATCCTCAGACCCCTTGTGAGACCATATGCTGGTGCGGTTGGCCCCGGGTTCCTCCTAATGCAGGACAATGCTAGACCTCATGTGGCTGGAGTGTGTCAGCAGTTCCTGCAAGATGAAGGCATTGAAGCTATGGACCGGCCCGCCCGTTCCCCAGACCTGAATCCGATTGAGCACATCTGGGACATCATGTCTCGCTCCATCCACCAACGTCACGTTGCACCACAGACTGTCCAAGAGTGGGCGGATACTTTAGTCCAGGTCTGGGAGGAGATCCCTCAGGAGACCATCCGCCACCTCATCAGGAGCTGCCCAGGCGCTGTAGGGAGGTCATACAGGCACGTGGAGGCTGGACACAACACTGAGCCTCATTTAGACTTGTTTTAAGGACATCACATCAAAGTTGGATCAGCCTGTCGTGTGTTTTTCCACTTTAATTCTGGGTGTGACTCCAAATCCAGGCCTCCACTGGTTAATAAATTTAATTTCCATTGATGATTTTTGTGATTTTGTTGTCAGCACATTCAACTTTGTACAGAACAAAGAATTCAATGAGAATATTTCATTCATTCAGATCTAGGATGAGTTATTTGAGTGTTCCCTTTATTTTTTTGAGCAGTGTGTATATATATATAGACCACCGGTTGTTCCAAACCGCACTTGGTCATGTTCTTTATAATGTTCATATTCCATAAGCTCCATTCAGAAGAAGCTGGGCGTCGTATGAGGCTGTAGCTCTTCTCTCCAGTCTAATAGACGGTGATGTCATTTTAAACCCTTATAATAAAAGAAGCTGAACTCAGTTTGTTTTTCTACTGAAAGTCGACCCGTTTTTCCCCAAATCTGGGCTCTAAACTATAAACAGACGGCGTCTCTTCAGTGATCTGCTCTGGAAACATCACTTTTAGAGAACAACACAAAGAGCGGCGGAGATTTTTGGCTCTCAGCAGTAAATTGTGAGCGTATAGTGATATGTGGAGATCATAAAACACACGTTCTGTTAATCAGAGGGGAAATTTTACAAAAAAATAAATAAAATAAAATACAATACAATAAATGACAATAAAGAACAAGTAGCACTGGAAATCACCTGGATGTGTCTGTGTAGTAAACTCTTCTTTCACTTGAAGCCAAAGTCGCTCACCTTCACACACAGACCATCATTTCAGACTCCAAGTGCTCTTATAACAGCAGCCAGTGGGGAGTCGCTTCAGTCGCTTCAGTCGCTTCAGGCGTTTCAGTCGTTTCAGTCGTTTCAGTCGTTTCAGTCGCTTCAGTCGCTTCAGTCGCTTCAGCTTCTGTTCAGTGCTTCATGTTTTTTGTTTTTCACTAAAGGGAAATGAGTCAAACTGACTGCCTGGGACAACACGTTCCACAGCTGTAGAAGAAAGAACGGTTGAAAAACAGTTCTAGAAGAACTCCTTTCAAGATTAAGTTAACAAGCTATCACTTCATCAAAGCTTTTTCTCAGCTCCATGTTCTGCTGATTAGTCATATTATTGTGACAGCTCATCTCAGTTATTGTGCTTATGCTGGAGTCTGACTATCAGTACTGAAATCATGAGCTGCACGTTACCCTGGAACTACTGGCACACTGTTCATCACAGACCAGAGAACAACAGGTTCCCTTTTGAGTCTTGGTTCCTGTCAGTGGTTCTCCTTAAGAGTCTTGGTTCTTCTCTGTGGTTCTTCCTCATGCTCTTAGGGAGTTCTCCTTATGAGTCTTAGTTCTTCTCTGTGGTTCTTCCTCATGCTCTTAGGGAGTTCTCCTTATGAGTCTTAGTTCTTCTCTGTGGTTCTTCCTCATGCTCTTAAGGAGGTTCTCTTTATGAGTCTTGTTTCCACTATTCAAGGTCCCCACTGCCACCCCGTCTCCTCCCTGTTCCTCAGCCCTACAACAGCCCTGCTACAGCTATGAAAGGATCTGTCTGTCTAGCCACAGGCAGAAGCTGCCCAGAAGTCCAGCCCAAGTTCTCAGAGTTCTCCCCCTCCCTCAGTCAGTCTGCCCTCATAGTACCACCGCCATGCTGAAGACATGATCTGAACTCACTAAATATTTTTTTGTTCATTATCATAAATATCCATTCTGCCGATATATGCTTGGTGTCTGAGAGGTCACGCTGAGGTCATGCTGAGGTCACTCTGAGGTCACTCTGAGGGCTGCATTCTGCACTCATTTCTATGCAACTTTGATGAATCTGATGAATGAGATCTAAAGCCTCTTGTAAAAAGTGCTTTATGAACATTGAAACCTCTTAAACTCCTCGGGCGTCGTGTGAGGCTGTAGCTCTTCTCTCCAGTCTAATAGACGGTGATGTCATTTTAAACCCTTATAATAAAAGAAGCTGAACTCAGTTTGTTTTTCTACTGAAAGTCGACCCGTTTTTCCCCAAATCTGGGCTCTAAACTATAAACAGACGGCGTCTCTTCAGTGATCTGCTCTGGAAACATCACTTTTAGAAAATAACACAAAGAGCGTCGGAGATTTTTGGCTCTCAGCAGTAAATTGTGAGCGTATAGTGATATGTGGAGATCATAAAACACACGTTCTGTTAATCAGAGGGGAAATTTTACAAAAAAATAAATAAAATAAAATACAATACAATAAATGACAATAAAGAACAAGTAGCACTGGAAATCACCTGGATGTGTCTGTGTAGTAAACTCTTCTTTCACTTGAAGCCAAAGTCGCTCACCTTCACACACAGACCATCATTTCAGACTCCAAGTGCTCTTATAACAGCAGCCAGTGGGGAGTCGCTTCAGTCGCTTCAGTCGCTTCAGGCGTTTCAGTCGTTTCAGTCGTTTCAGTCGTTTCAGTCGCTTCAGTCGTTTCAGTCGCTTCAGTCGCTTCAGTCGCTTCAGCTTCTGTTCAGTGCTTCATGTTTTTTGTTTTTCACTAAAGGGAAATGAGTCAAACTGACTGCCTGGGACAACACGTTCCACAGCTGTAGAAGAAAGAACGGTTGAAAAACAGTTCTAGAAGAACTCCTTTCAAGATTAAGTTAACAAGCTATCACTTCATCAAAGCTTTTTCTCAGCTCCATGTTCTGCTGATTAGTCATATTATTGTGACAGCTCATCTCAGTTATTGTGCTTATGCTGGAGTCTGACTATCAGTACTGAAATCATGAGCTGCACGTTACCCTGGAACTACTGGCACACTGTTCATCACAGACCAGAGAACAACAGGTTCCCTTTTGAGTCTTGGTTCCTGTCAGTGGTTCTCCTTAAGAGTCTTGGTTCTTCTCTGTGGTTCTTCCTCATGCTCTTAGGGAGTTCTCCTTATGAGTCTTAGTTCTTCTCTGTGGTTCTTCCTCATGCTCTTAGGGAGTTCTCCTTATGAGTCTTAGTTCTTCTCTGTGGTTCTTCCTCATGCTCTTAAGGAGGTTCTCTTTATGAGTCTTGTTTCCACTATTCAAGGTCCCCACTGCCACCCCGTCTCCTCCCTGTTCCTCAGCCCTACAACAGCCCTGCTACAGCTATGAAAGGATCTGTCTGTCTAGCCACAGGCAAAAGCTGCCCAGAAGTCCAGCCCAAGTTCTCAGAGTTCTCCCCCTCCCTCAGTCAGTCTGCCCTCATAGTACCACCGCCATGCTGAAGACATGATCTGAACTCACTAAATATTTTTTTGTTCATTATCATAAATATCCATTCTGCCGATATATGCTTGGTGTCTGAGAGGTCACGCTGAGGTCATGCTGAGGTCACTCTGAGGTCACTCTGAGGGCTGCATTCTGCACTCATTTCTATGCAACTTTGATGAATCTGATGAATGAGATCTAAAGCCTCTTGTAAAAAGTGCTTTATGAACATTGAAACCTCTTAAACTCCTCGGGCGTCGTGTGAGGCTGTAGCTCTTCTCTCCAGTCTAATAGACGGTGATGTCATTTTAAACCCTTATAATAAAAGAAGCTGAACTCAGTTTGTTTTTCTACTGAAAGTCGACCCGTTTTTCCCCAAATCTGGGCTCTAAACTATAAACAGACGGCGTCTCTTCAGTGATCTGCTCTGGAAACATCACTTTTAGAAAACAACACAAAGAGCGTCAGAGATTTTTGGCTTTCAGCAGTAAATTGTAAGCATATAGTGATATGTGGAGATCATAAAACACACGTTCTGTTCATTTGAGGGAGATTTTACAAATAAATAAATAAAATAAAATTTTACACTCATTTCACGCAGTTACTGAATAATTTGCCTTATGATTTGGTCACAAAAATTCAGATGGACAAACCAAAATACACCCTGGAGAATAAGAGGTTAAACCAATTCATTTCTTTTCCTCACAGCTGCTCCCTACATCACCGCAACATCCGGCTACTGTGTCTGGAATCTTAGATCTCTGCAAAACGAACCGGCCGTTATTTTGACCGAAGAGGCCGCACGCAGACTGTCCAGCGAGGTCTGTCAGAGTCACGGCTGTGGAGATGCGCTTCCACAGAGCAGAACCAGAGTGCCACCTAACAGCACCTGCCTCACGGGCTGCGTCTACCACAACCTCCACCTGCGGAACTGCTCCACGGTGGTGAGCAGCGACTGCACACAGCTTTCTACAGTGGAATGTGGTAAGCCATGAACAATGACTTAACTTGAGCTTATAAAGTAATGCAACAGCCCTAAAGACAGCGGTAGGGATTCATTTGTGGCCAAGGGGACAAGGGCTTGTTAAAACCTGTATTGAAACAGGGGATTCATTGATTTGCTGGACTGAACAACCAATCAGAGGGCTCTTTTTGCTCACCCAGGCTGATTCAACATACTCAGTAGGCCGTACCATTCCCATGTGAGTTCAGTAAGTCTTTGCTAAATAGCTGCAGGGCTGTTTCTTGCTATAAGCAACATAAGCAAGAAACGGGCCTTGTGAAATACATACTACCATACTATACTAAATAGTATGTCAAAAAAAAGTACACACTGTACTCAAATTGCACATAAAGTTGGTTCATTAGTATGTTTATTATGGTAGCTTGAGGTTTTGGATGCAGCCTTTTAGTTAGAGCCTCTTTGCTGGTAACAGCACTAATGGGTTTTACAAATAAAACAAGCCAGCAGGATGTTGAATAGGATTTAACTGACCCTTGTGTATGTCTCACCAGGTAACCACTTGGCCCGACTGAGTGGAGGAAGCCATCGCTGCAGTGGGCGCGTGGAGCTGTGGCGAGGGGGCCAGTGGGGCACAGTGTGCGATGACGAGTGGGACAAAAAGGAC
This sequence comes from Pygocentrus nattereri, assembly GCF_015220715.1. Lineage (NCBI taxonomy): Eukaryota > Metazoa > Chordata > Actinopteri > Characiformes > Serrasalmidae > Pygocentrus > Pygocentrus nattereri. Next base: position 3,276,695 of record NC_051211.1, on the reverse strand, counting down.
GCCGATGTTGTTTGTGCTCAGCTGGGCTGTGGATATGCCATCTCAGTCTCAGGGCAGGGGCAGCCGTACGGCCAGGGCAGAGGGCCTATTCACTTGGATGAGCTGAACTGCACAGGAAAAGAGAGGAGTCTGTGGGAGTGTCCTGCAGTGAAGGAACACCATGACTGTGGGCATAAAGAGGACGCTGGAGTGGTGTGTTCAGGTATGATATGATAGACGGTCTAAGCTTATCTTGCATCGAACTTGCATTCCTCTAATAATTCACCTTAATTTTCCCCAACACTAAACACTGATCTAAGCCCAACCTCTTGGTCCGACTCTGAAGACGAGACTACACTAAATTCCTAAACTGTCGTCACCACTGAGCAGCTTTTCAGTCGGCAGCTGTGACAGAAGTACAGCTGAACAACCTGGAATCAGCCAGAAATGAACCCAACACCATTCGCCAAACTAAACGGGCTGTAAGAAGCTTTACAGACCAGCTGGAAGAAAACAACATTAATACTGATCTGGAAAAACTGACCAAACTGAGCTGAACCTGATATTGAGCAGGCAGAGCTTGTTACTCTGACATAGCAACAAGCTGCTGGTTAAGGAGCTATAATTAGTAGGAAGGAACTGAACATTAAAACATATTAAACTCCATGTTCATGGCCAGTTTATTTATTTCTTACTGTATTTATTTAACTGCTGTATTAAAGCAGTAGAACACCCTCCCGCTTGTGTTCTATTGCTTAAACAGTCCATAGGTGAGTCCAGTGAAGGACAGCAAATTAAAACATCACACACAGTAAAATATGAACATCGTTTCTGAATAACTACATCTTTACCGACTGTTACTGTCAAATTCATAAAAAAACTTCTGAAATCGGAAAGATCCTAATGAAGTAGAAGTTTTCAGATTTTTTTCTTTTTCATTTTAAGACAAAATTTGCGGATCTGTTTACTAAAGATGTCGTAGTATGGAGGCTGAATGTAAACCCAGCTGCACTTGCTGCTTCAAAACGATGCTGCACGGTGAAAAGTGACTTACATACCCTGAAACATTCTGTGGCACAGATCTCTTTAAAACCCTGACGAATCCCTCTAAATATTGGTGGGAGACTGTGGCCAGGAAATGTGGTAATGGGGGTAAAAAGCCTGTGTTAAATGATGCCCCACTTACGTTGATGCCCCACTTACGCTGTCCCTCACGCTCCTCTACATCGCATAGCTTTTTAAGCACAGTTGCATCCAGTATGTCAGATATCACTGTGTGTCATGCAATGTCAGAAACCACATAAGCAAGTCTAATAGGGATCATTTAGCAGCTCCGTATGGTTTGAGGCTTAGTGTGTGATGTGGCATGCGGTAAGCATCATGCTAATTGGTGCGGTGCAGGCTTCCATTCCTTTTTAGCTACATTAGTCTTGGAGCTCCAGTGTGAAAACAAGAAAACCTCCGGCAGCAATTAGGCCTCGGCTCACAGATTATATTTTACGATAATGGAGGAAAATTGCATAAATTAGATTTTTTGTCAAGCTTTACCTTTAACTAGTTAAGCTGTGGTGCCGTAGTTTATGTGATCAATGTAAAATTTACAATAAACTGTCATTTCTTCACCTCTCTCTGGCAACCTCATCCATTCTGAAGAGTACAAAGCTCTAAGGCTGACCGGAGGGCTGGACCGCTGCTCAGGCAGAGTGGAGATCCATCGCAATGGATCGTGGGGGACCGTATGTGACGACTCCTGGGCCAAAGAAGAAGCATCGATGGCCTGCGGCATGTTGGGCTGTGGGAGTGCAGTACAGTTCACTGGCTTTGATGAACCTTTCAGCCATAAAAATGGAACACGCTGGTTTTACATGTGTAAAAAGCCCTTTACAAACCTGTGGGAGTGTACAGAGTATGCTATAGTCAAATCCCACATGTGCACTGAAATTAAAGCAGCGGGATTAGTTTGTAGCGGTAAGTAAACCTTTATGCTCTTTATTTCAAGCATTTGAGTTACCACTACCTTAGATATTGTAGGAGACATTCCGTTTGGTAGTATATGGAAGGTATTACTCTATAATTGAAAAATTATTATAATATTTTATACAGCATTTTTATTAACCTACTAAAATGAACTCGTTTTATTTTCTGTAGACTCTCAGGGTCTGCCAAAACCTACCAGTCCGAAGGCAACTACACCTGCATTAACAACAGGTAAGTATTTTTTGGAGAGGCACACTTAAAATGTAGGAAAATAATAATATAATAATAGCGCTGAAGCTTCGTCGTCGCAGCTTCCCGTCAGTTTTAGAATTAAAACAAGGAATGTTTGGCTTCGGCTTCTGTACCAGAGGCCTTGAGTTCCACAAGGGGGTCCGGTGACAAGAACCTTCTTTAGAATTGGAACCAATTCTTTTACCTTTGGGTCCCTTTTGTACCGGGTATTGCACTCAGCCTACAGAACATTAAAACATATTAAACGAAGCGTTCACGGCCCAGTCGATTCATTTCTTACTGGATTTATTTAACTGCTGTATTAAAGCAGTAGAGCACTCGAGGAGGGAGTCATCACCAATAACATCACGGCTGGGATGATCTACGGCAACCAAATCACAACCGTGATGTTATTTCGCAATAAAACACTCCCTCTCGGGTTCTAGTGCTTAAAGAGCCCATGGATGACAGACAGAGGGTCTGTTTAATACTTTTTAGAAAAAAAATTATAATGTACAGCCCTGTGCAAAAGTCTGAGGCATCCAAGACACATTTTAAAAATCTATTCATTTGTGTAGTTTATGTTTATTTGTTGAGAAAAGTGTTAATATTTGAATAAACAAAATGTAAGGAATATTAATTATTAATGATATATATAATATATATATATATATATATAGTAAACAGTGATGTTCTGGATGTTGGGGTGTTTGTTTACCCATCTCCAAGCCTCTCCTCCTCGAGGAAGCCCAGTATTATATGTAGTTAAAAAGCAGCTCCTGGTTTGACCAATCAGTGCTCAGTAAATTGAGCTCATGATGTAATTGATGATATTAACGAGTCTCTGTGGCGGCTGTGAAGGTGTCCAGGAAAAATATGGGCCCAAGAAATTCTTGTTACTTTTGATTGTTTTTCTGTTTATTTGAATTATGAATACGACTTTATTCTAATGTATATTGTGATAAACTCCCTGCTGAGGTAAATGGTTTAAAAATTTGCTTAGATGCCTAAAACTTTCTCACAGGACTGTACATACAATATAATTCTATGTTAAAAGAAACAAATATATGTTCCAGCTGTACTGCATGATATCATCTATAAGACAGACAGACAGATCAACCGATAGGTTCACACACATCAAATTATATATGAACACTGACATGAGACTGTGTGTCAAACAATGACAGTATTAGTCCGGTAGCAGATCTAACAGGGAAGAAATTTCAAGAACTATCTTGTGGCTTCCTGAGACAGTGCCTCATTTACAATCACTGAGCTCTTCAGTATGATCCATATGGAGACTGCATGACTGTGAGCTTTATTCTATACGCATGTTAGCAACAGTTGTGGCTGAAACACTTGTACTCAATAATTAATAGGGTGTCCATATACTTTTGGCCATATAGTGTACTTACACAGCAATTTGGAGGTCATACCCCTCATTTACGTAGGTTGGCATTCCAGTGAAATTGAGTTACACTGCCTTGCTACTTCAAGACATTTTCCCTGAAATGATAATCTAGTACCTTGGAGTTCTGCACTTGACACTTCCCTGGTTCTTACCTGGGACTGTAGGATTATAGAAGAAAGTATTGTTGAGCGTCCTGCCCGTCTGCTTGGAAAGTCCTGTTATTTTTGGCAAGTCCTACATGCAAACTCTTTCTCTTCTAAGTGCCAATGACCACAGCAGGACCCATAGGCTTCTGGACTCTGGAGCTGCTGGGCTGCATCGGACTGTCCTGTGCTCTTTTGATTGCGCTCATCACAAACGTCATCCTGTGTTGCGTTGCTAGGAAAAAAAGAGGTAGGTTTAAAATCATACAGTGAGGTTTTGTTGTGTCTCTAAAAGGGCTTACAGGGAGAGAACTTTAACAGCCGTGACCTTGCCATGATGAAGTGTTCAAAAAATTATTTTTAGATTCATAGAAAGATGCTGAAGGTTCCTGTAATGAAAAACTTTCTCTGTTTTATAAATAATATGAATGATGTAAACTTTTAAAACCTAAAGTTTATACTGTATGCCCAGTCTATACAGTCCATATATGAAAACTCATTACAACAGTTTATTGTTTTTGTGTCGTCACAAATGTGACATATATGCATATATTCTACTGCTCAGCCTACAGCAGTCTAGCCCCACCCATTCATGCTGGGCTTCTAAAGAGTCTTTCAGCCCGAACTGCTTTTTGAATGAGGCCAGTCAGAACAGAGCTCTATATACACTCTATGATCACAACATTATGACTTGTTTCTACGCTCACTGTCCACTTTATCAGCTCCACTTACTGTATAGCTGCACTTTGTAGTTCTACAGTTACTGACTGTAGTCCATCTGTTTCTCTGATACTCTGATACCCTGTTCTTCTGTGGTCAGGACCCCCATGGACCCTCACAGAGCAGGTACTGTTTGGGTGGTGGATCATTCCCAGCACTACAGTGAACATGTCCAAATTGTGCCCAATTCTGTCGTTGTCACGGTGTCATGTGACTTGTTAGAGATACAAGGATCCAGGTGTGAATGGGGAGCCGGGCTGTTAAATTTGGTATTTTGGGTACAATTCACTCATACTGACTACTGGATATTCAACACGGCACCTCATGGTAAAGAATCTCTGAGGATGTGAGAAATAGAACTGTTGCTCTCCACAAAGACACCTAGTCTATAAGAAGACTGCTAACACCCTGAAACTGAGCTGTAGCACGGCGGCCAAGGTCATACAGCGGTTTTCCACGACAGGTTCCACTCGGAACAGGCCTCGCCAGGGTCTACCAGAGATGTTGCGTCCATGTGTTCAGTGTCATATCCAGAAGTTGGCTTCAAAAAATAGACACATGAGTGCTGCCAGCATTGCTGCAGAGGTTGAAGAAATGGGAGATCAGCCTGCTAGTGCTCAGACTATGCGCCACACAATGCATGGCAGTTTTCCAACATGATAACGACCCCAAACACACCTCCAAGATGACAACTGCCTTGCGGAAGGTAAAGGTGATGGACTGGAAAATTATGTATCCAGACCTGAACCCAATTGAGCACCTGTGGGGCATCCAGGAGCAGAAGGAGGAGGAGCGCAAGGTGTCTAACATCCACCAGCTTCGTGACGTCATCATGGAGGAGTGGAAGAGGATTCCATTGCAGCGCTGGTGAATTCCATTCCCAAGAGGGTTCAGGCAGTGCTAGATAATAATGGTGGTCACAGAAAAATATTGACACTTTAAGCAGAATTTGGACATGTTGACTGTGAGGTGGACTCACTTGTGTTGCCAGTTATTTAGACATTAATGTCTAGTTTAATTTCTGTAGTGTTGTCCTACAGTTGTAATATGAAAAGATATAAAATATTTGCAGAAATGTGAGGGGTGTACTCACTTTTATGAGATACTATGTATATATATATATATATATATATATATATATATATTTAGATAGATAGATAGTCCAAAGCTGCGCTGTGTGTCTTCCGTCTCCCACAGCTCTCAAGGTTCAGCAGCAATATGCCAGTCTACAGACGGCTGCAGGGGCTGAAGAGAACAACTACAGAGACGGCATCCACCTCGTTAAGGTCACCAATAATGAACCCCAACTCGGCGGTCAGTGCACACGCCTACTGAAACGACCTGAGCATATTTATCGACTCCCTTACAAGACAGTGGTCTCTGAATTTATACCAATTGTGTCTCTGCAGCTCAGATAGTGCCCCCGCAGATGTGGACTCAGAGCAGCGTTGAGAGCGGGGACACAGACTACGATCCGAGTGACAGCGGGCCGGACACACCCTTCCCCCTGTCCACCTTCCGCAGTGAGCCTAGATTAAAACACACACACACACACACACACACACACACACACACACACACACACACACACACACACACACACACACACACACAGACATGTATATTGTGTAAAATAAACAGAGGAAAACTACAGAATAAAAGAAAAAAAATATATATTTTGAAGCACTTTGATGTGCATTTCCACTACTTCATGAAAAAAAAGATTGTTATTATTATTATTATTATTTTTATTATTTTTATTAATCTATTGTAGCAAAAGTATTTTAAAAATGTAGGGGAGGGCAACGTGATGGTAGTTTATTGATACTGTAATAACTCTTACAATAACATATCAAAACATGCTTTTCTGTATTTAAAGAACATGTTTAATTACATTAAAATTAAAATATATAGAAAATGTTAAATATACTCATAATTTGTGTTGCTATTTTCTAAATAAGTGTGACTGTTGGTCAGTTACTGATCAAACCTCAGAAAAACGAAGTGTTGAAATATGTAGTATTGTGGCGATATTTGTGTACTACAGTAAAAACTGCTGAACCCCCTGATTACAGACTCTATGCGGTACAGTGCGGAGAGCCGGAATCCGGCTCTGAAAGGCGCCAACCTGCACTGTGTGACTGAGGAGGGTGAGTGTGGAGTTTCATAAACATGTGCTTTTATCTGCAGTCAGAAGGCTTTAAGGGCAATTCCACTACTTTTTCAAACCTTCCTCCTAATTAAGTGTTTGAGGTGTAAACAGAGTCATTTTGAGTGGTTTGGTGTGAAATGGTTCAGAAGTCTTTACAGTGGTGGTGATGGGAACCAGGGGTCGCCATGACTACAACACAGATATAGACACTTTATTTACCATCCAGAACCACCAGAGAACCTACACGGGTCTCCCGAGTTTGTATGGAATGTTGATGATGGAAAATAGTGGAAAACCTGAAAAAAGTGTTCTGTGGGGACAATTTTGCCTGCATGTATCCCTCCACCATGAATAGATTTTAGGTCCAAAATCTTCTCAAAACTATCATAACACAGCGTCTCAGTCATCAGGCAGTGAATTCAGAACCATTTCATATAGGAACTTTCTGTGAGGAGCTTTTAGAGGGGGACGTCTGGTTCCCATCACCACCACTGTGAACAATTCTGATTTGAACAAAACTGATTGACTGACTGACCTACTGAATGACTGACTGATTGATTGACTGAGTGAGTCAGTTATTGACTGATTGATTTATTGACTTATTGATTCATTGATTGACTGACTGACTGGCTGACTGAGTGATTGACTGACTGACTGACTGACTGACTGACTGACAGAGTGATTGGCTGACTGAATGATTGACTGGCTGACAGACTGACTGAGTGATTGACTGACTGGCTATTTGAGTGATTGACTGGCTGACTGACTGACTGATTTATTGATCAATATTGTGAAACCTGTTATGTAGAAGGTAGTTTGGCCCATATATGATCCCTTCTAGTTTAAGATTTAATAAAAAACCCATTTGTGTCACTTTATTTACTCGTGTCCTCGACACCAACACATGAACCAAAGTTCATATATTACAGTAGGACTGTTCTGTACTGACTGATGATGTTTAGATTCAGGAGCTCCTGGTGATGCTGCAATGCAAGGACACCAACAGCAGCCCTACACAGCCAACGGCACATTCCACGGCCTCACTGCTGCCCCGAGTGGTAGGAGTTCATTATTCCATTGTTTCATTATTGGAATTACTATCTGATTTGCTCTGAGACTCATTTAGAGTTTTGTGTGGATGTGTGGAGGAGAGCATTTAACCCTTTTTCACTCAGAAACAAACTGCCTTTACATGACCTTCAGTGCAGGCATACATGTTTAAGAACTGACAAAATATGATTGTTGGCCAAACGAAAAAGTTCACATTAATCAAAGCAGGGAGGTCTTTTATCTACTTGATGTTAAAGCGGCAGGTTTTTGTGCCTAATAAAGAGGAGCTAGTGGTTTAGCTAAGAGTGCTGCCCCTTCAGATGAGCCAATGCTAAAGCTAACATTGGCGCTACGCAGTCAGAGGAACAAGGAGGCCTCATTGTCATAAAGAAACAAAGTCTTAATGAAACAATAAAATAAGTATTAAAATGTGCATCAATTTTCACCTTTACACACAGTGTTTTAGTCAGTAATGTGCTGTATAGTCCTTAATCTGAATTATTTATCAATTTAACTGACAACTGTCACACCTGCTACCAATCCGCATACGCTTCAGGACTACAATTCCCAAGAACCATTGCAAGATCACAGGACACAACACCATTGACCTATCAGAGATCCAGATCACCTGAATACTGATTCCTCACAGCTGTGCAGTTTGGTCATATGATACTTTAGTCCAGGCCTTTCTGAAGTATTGTTTTCTCTGGAGACTCACTGAGCGTTCTTACCTGTGTGTATCATCTTCGTGTATGACTTCCTGCCTGTGATTTCTCTCCACCCTGTTTTTGGACTTTCCCTTTTGGTACCTACGCTTCGTCTGTTTGCTGCTTTGGTTTTTTTGACTCTGCCTGTTTTGTGGATTTTGCCCTGCCTTGCTCTTTCTTGTTATGCTTGCCTTGGTCATTGTATGGATTATCCTGGAAATGACCAATGCCTGTTTTTTCAGTCCTCTCTGCCTGTCCTCAGGTAAAACTTCACCATTGTTTTTGAACCACGAGCATCTGCTTTCTGACCGCACGTCACAACAACACATAAATGAAGAGAAGCTAACTGGGTTAGTTCTGGCAAACTGACCTCACCCGTATCCAGTAGTTATTTATTGTTAGCAGATACAGTAACCCAGATGCCCTCAAGATGATCTGGGTAGTGCAGGTCAGGCATTAAACATCCAGGGAAATTTTTTATCTACTTGATATTAAAGCAACAGGTTTCCACATCTAAAAAAGGAAAGGTTTAGATAAGAGTTCTGCCCCTTCGGATGAGCTGATGCTAAAGCTAACATTGGAGCTAGTCAGAGCAACAAGGAGGCCTCAGTTTCTTTCACATAAAGTCACAATGAAACAATAAAATGAGTATTAATGCTGATTCATTTTCTCCTTTGTTTTGATCACTAATGAGGGCCCTTTATAGTCCTGTTCAGTCAGAATGATTAAGTTAACTGTCAACAGATGCATTTAGAAAAGCTAACTGGGTTAGTTCTAGCTAACTGTTCTTAATGTTCTGCAATGTTATTTATTGTTAGCAAATACCCAGATACTCTATATTTCCAAAAGTTTTCACTCACCCATCCAAATCATTGAACTCAGGTGTTCCAGTCACTTCCGTGGCCACAGGTGTATAAAGCCGAGCCCCTAGGCCTGCAGACTGCTTCTACAGACATTAGTGAAAGAATGGGTCGCTCTCAGGAGCTCAGTGAATTCCAGCGTGGTGCCGTGATCGGACGCCACCTGTGCAGCAAGTCCAGTCGTGAAATTTCCTCACTACTAAATATTCCACAGTCCACTGTCAGTGGGATTATAACAAAGTGGAAGCGATTGGGAACGACAGCAACTCAGCCACGAAGTGGTCGGCCACGTAAAATGACAGAGTGGGGTCAGCGGATGCTGAGGGGCATAGTGCGCAGAGGTCACCGACTTTCTGCAGAGTCAATCACTACAGACCTCCAAACTACATGTGGCCTTCAGATCAGCTCAAGAACAGCGTAGAGAGCTTCATGGAATGGGTTTCCATGGCCGAGCAGCCGCATCCAAGCCTTACATCACCAAGCGCAATGCAAAGCGTGGAATGCAGTGGAGTAAAGCGCCGCCACTGGACTCTAGAGCAGTGGAGACGTGGTCAAAAATTCCCATAAACACACTCCTAACCCTTGTGGAAAGCCTTCCCAGAAGAGCTGAAGCTGTTATAGCTGCAAAGGGTGGGCCGACATCATATTAAACCCTATGGATTAAGAATGGGATCTCACTCAAGTTCATACACGTGTGAAGCCAGACAAGCAAAAACTTTTAGAAATATAGTGTAAAACCCAGATACAGACCAGATGATCCGGGTAGTGTGGGTCAGGCGGGTTACACATCCCTCACTAACACCTCTCCATTTGTTCTGAGGAGTTCTTTTGAAGTTCTGAGGAGTTTGCTTGGTGTCATGGAAAAACAGTCAATCATTGTTGTAGCAAACAGTCAGTTTTGCTTCTGTATTAGTTGACCGTCCAAAGAAGGTTCATTATTCATAACCATGATTTACCTGTATTAATACTTACTTTGGGATTCCTGAATACAGGGCCACTCTGAGACCTCTGTTCCCTTTATCCCCTGTAGAGGACTCGTTTGATACCTCCAGCACCTCGTCGGGAGAGATTTATGAGAATACAGGCCTCAGCGAGAATTATGAAAATACTGGAGATGACAGAAATGACCTGCAAACTGCAAGTAAGCTTTAATTTAAAATCTCGAAATATGCTGACGGGAATTCTCAGGTAAAACAAATGTACACATTTTCTTATCCTTAATGCAGTTAATCAGCTACACACACAAACCTACACACATGTATAGGTTTTGTATATAATGAGTTTTTAAAAATAGTAACAGGTGACAAAAATGTTTAATTTCTCTACGATGGTATTAATTGTAATAGAGCATTAATATTTCTTAAATGCACCAACTTGTATCACAAAAAATACATCCATAATGCACAAACACACACACACACACACACACACACACACACACACACACATATATATATATATATATATATATATATATATTGCTGCTGTCAGAACAAAACCTCATATCTCCATTTTTGTCGTTTTTCAGTTTTTGGCATAATCAGAAAATGCCTGTTGTTATTTACATTGTGTGTAAATTTCATGAAGAATGGACCAAAATAAATGTCCCAAAATTAATGGAAAAAGGTCTGGTTCCATTGACTTACATTGAAGTTAATGTAAGTTTTTTCCTTCTCCTGTAAAGTTACCATTTTGGAGATATGAGTTTTGTTCCGACAAACAGTGGTATATATATATATATATGTACATGTATGCATTGCTATGTATAATCATACACACACACATGTAAACCTATATATCGCTGTTGTTGTAAGATAACCTCGTATCTCCAAAATGTAAATTTACAGGAGAAAGAAAAAACCTACTTAATTTTTAATGTAAGTGAATGGAACCAGACTACAGAGGGCAACAGGCATTTTCAAATGATGTAACTGAAACTGAAAAACATCAAAAATAAAATGGATATATGAGGTTTTCTTCTGACAACAGTGATGTGTGTGTGTGTGTGTGTGTGTGTGTGTTATCTGTCAGATTGAAGAGCTTCAGTATGATGTTAGAACAGTTCTAAGTGTAATGTGTATGTTCAGCGCTGCCCTACCCGGACCCTCCCAGCTACAGTACTGAGAACCTCCTCAACCAGCCTGATGACTCGCCCCAAAACCAGAGCAACGGCTTCATATCCAACCAGGGTCTGTAAATACTGCATGACCGAGCTGCTCTCCTCATAAAATGTGCTGTCTGTCTGTCTGTCTGTCTGTCTGTCTGCCTGTCTGTCTATCTCCAGTACTATCTATAAATCAGAGATTGCTTTTTTTAAATTTCATTAGGTACAAGTGATTCATTTTTCAGGAGGTGTTTCTGAGCAGACTATATATATGCTAAGACAGGAGAAAGTGAAAAATCAAGGAATATTAAAACAGGAGTTTCCAAAACTGGAGTGCAAAAACCAAATAAAAGCTCCAGAGAAAATGTGGCTCCTAACAACCACCTGGAAGAGCTGGTCGACACCAAAACTTCCCCCATCAGATAAACAGCGCTTAAAGCTTCCATCTCTGAGAGAGAGGAGAAGATCAAGCTGCTTCAGATCTGAAAACATCCACAGGTGTTTCTGTCCATCCTTCCACTGTGAGAAGACCACTCAGCACTGTGGGTCTGAAAGGATGTGTAGCTGATCAAGACGAACCTCACTGAGAAAAGGAGACAGACACAAAAGAAGAACCTTGCCACCAGATCACCAAAACTGGACGTTTGAGATGTGGAGGAGGTTTTATGGACTGAAGGGTATAAATTAGTATTCTGGATTGACTGGGAGAAGCAGAAAATGATGAACCAGCTTCTAAGACTGAACTTTGGAGGCTTCTTTGATTCTTTGAGGAACTGAAAGTGAGTCTCCTGAAAAGAATGGAAGCTGGAATAAAGACAAAGAGTGGATAATAAATACTGGAAATCGTATTTAGTTGTTCTAGCAGTGTTTATTTTGAGTTAAATATGCTTCTTTTTTGCCTGATGCTGAAAAATGAATAACTTGTACTTAAAGATGAAATGGATTATGAAACAGTTGAGATGTAAAGAGAGTCGTTCGGAACGGTTTGGTGTGAAATGGTTCAGATGGCTTTACAGTGGTGGTGATGGGAACCAGGGGTCGCCATGACTACAACACAGATATAGGCATTTTATTTACCATCCAGAACCACCAGAGAACCTACATAGTAAAATACTGGCACTACCTTGCCTTATAATGCATTTGGAGAGTTTAATGCCTCTAAAGCTCTCTCTCAGAAAACGACATACACAGTAAAAGTTATGATTATGCTACTTAATCTCTGAGGCAGTTTTATGATGATCTTGAGATGCATTTTACCCTAAAACATCTCTGTTGTAGGAAGAAAACCTCGTATCTCCATTTTTGATGTTTTCCAGTTTTGATATCATCTGAAAGTACCTGTTTCCCTTTACATTGTATGTAAATTTCATGATGAATGGACCAAAGGAAACGGCCCAAAATGACTTGGACAGACGTCTGGTTCCATTGACCTACATTAAAAGTAAAGAACGTTTTCACCTTCTCCTGTAAAGTTACCATTTTGGAGATATAAGGTTTTGTTCCTACAACAGTATGGTTTTAAATGGATTCATAGCGGAGGGGTACATGCAGGGTGTTATACGGCAAAATAGTCCCCAGTAAAAACGTATTGTTTCAGAATGATCACTATTTTACTATCATCAGTATTACATATAAAACGTGTAGGTTCGCTGGTGGCTCTGGATAGTTGTAGTCACGGTGACCCCTGGTTCCCATCACCACCACTGTAAAGACATCTATGTAAAGTATCTATGATCAGCCATTTCACACCAAACCACTCTGAATGATGTTTATATCTCAATGGCTGAAATACACAGAAAACTTGAAAAATTAGTTGAATTCCCCTTTAATGGCTTTGATATAAATAAATAAGAGTGGCCTCTGACTTTTGCACGGTACTGTATGTGGGGAAAAGAGCCCATTGTAGAAAAACGCCTTCACAATTGGTCAGAACGAACTGACCACACATTCTGCCTCAGCATAACATGTTTGATCAAAGCCAGTTTACTGCAGAAAGACTAACAGTGCTGTGTTTCTTTATCTCTCTCAGGGTTCGGCGTGAAGCCGAGCTATGAAGACGATTCCCCCATATACTCTCCCGTCAGCGCCGACGTGGACCCCTACACCTCCGACAGCGACTACGACGATGTCGGCTGCTTACAGAGGCCTCACTAATGACCTGACTTTAAAACTCACCTGTTTTATGCTGATGCCTGAGAACCACACACCCTGTCCCTACATGCACATTCACATCTCTGATTTAACTCTTTCTTTATTACAAGTTTGTCTGAATCATTTCTGCAAGAAACAAAGTCTGAGAGGGGACTGAACACAGTGAAGGACTGTTCAGTACTGAGTGCTGGAGTGGATTCACGTCCATCGCCTGACTTCATATTTACATTCTTTGCCATGTATAACATAAGACGTGCTCCTAAACAGCACCTTCTCTCGGAGTATCTATAAATAAATACATAAAGCTGCACATTTAAGGCTGGTGCCTGTTACAGATTGAGGCCTGGGCTGTCGAGCGTCGTGAAAAGACGTTATATTGAGAAACTCAGCCGCTGAAACCTGACAAAGATGTTCATCTCAAAGCAATTCTTACACATTTGTAAACATTTTGAGCACAAATGTCTAAAATCTGTATTTTTCTAGCTGTAAATGTATAAACCTGTTTCAAAGAATGTGTGTGCATGTAATCCTTAGAACTAACCACATGGTGGCAGCACACCCATTTCACAAAGGTTACACAGTAGAGGCCATTCTTGAGGCCTTTGTATTTAGGCTTTGTTTAATTCAATAATAATAAATGTCATTATTATTATTATTAGTATTATTATTACTTTATCTTTTTCCAAGTAATTTTGGGCCGTTTCCTTTGGTCCATTCATTATGACATTTACATACAATATAAAGGACAACAGGCACTTTCAAATGATGTCTTTCTTCCGACAACAGCAAATATATACTGTCTATATCAAATAATTAGCATTTTTTACTAGTAATTATTCATTTATACTATCACTAGTACTAGTTTCAGAGCAGAAAGTATTTTTGACACCATTTCAATAGTTTTACCGCTTTATTAGTGCTACTGCTGTATTAGTCCATCATGCACTTGGCACTGAGAAAGTTAAAGTGTTTATAATTGCTCTTGTAATTCCTGTTGCACTGTAATGTGATCTAAACGGAGGTGATGTAATGGAAAATGTTCGACTTACGCAGCAGGTTTATCTCCCTGTACCCCTCATTGGCGAAAGTTGTGCTGATTTATCCCCCCATAGTTCAGCCTCACTACACAGGGCTGTGTTTAACCCCAGTTTTAAAACATTAGAAACATTATTTCAATACACACACACACACACACACACACACACATTTTCTAAGCCGCTTCTCCCTCAGGGTCGCGGGGGGGGGTGGTGCTGGAGCCTATCCCAGCGGTCATCGGGCGGAAGGCAGAATACGCCCTGGACAGGTTATTTCAATATATGAAACAAAAATTTGTAACACTTTATTTGGATGGTCCACTGTAGATGGTTTGTAGATGCTCAGTCAATCTATAACTAACACTCAACTAAACGTCTATTCAGTGCAAATGAACTTCAAGTTGAAGGTGAGACTCTATTAAACCTAACCCTGAGCTCAAGGCAAAAGCTACACCTACTCTTCAGGTAACTCCAAATTTAATGCTGTTAATAATCGACTCACTGTCACAAAGTATGTCAATAACATAAATATCTGTAGGTCATCTATAGGGGACTGTCCAAATAAAGTGTGACCTGTTAATTATTTATAGAAATAACACTCAGGTGTAATTGAAAGCTTAATATCAGTGGGAATACATGGCAATTTGGAATTTGTCCGGAAGAATTTCTGTGGGTGCCGAGAACTGCGACGCAGTGTTTAAAAAAATTATTCAAATTTTTTTATTAGTGACTGTGCATTGCAAAGCAACAGCCTCGGTAACCGCCTGGGATACCATAGCACCCACCTGGAATGCCATACCACAGCAACCACCTGGGATACCATAGCAACTACCTAGTAACACCTAAGCAACTATCTTTGATACCAGAGCAACCATCTAGCAACACCTTAGCAACCACCTGGGATACCATACTAGGATACCATACTAAATGCCTAGCAATACCATATTACTCACCTGGGATACCATAGCAACCACCTTGCAGCACCATAGCAACCACATGTGATACTATTGCGAAACAAAGCAAAGCATTGCAAAGCAACTGCCAGCAACACATTAGCAACCACCTGGGATACCATACCAAATGCCTAGCGAAACAACAGCAACCACCTGGAATTCCACAGCAACTACCTATCAACAGCCTAGCTACCATTTAAAATACCACAGCAACTGCCTGGCAACCGTCCCCAAATCGCTTAAGCTGCGCAGTCAGTCTGCGTTTTCTTCAGGAAATGCACTTTTCAAGTTTTATGCTTTTTCTCTGAAAAGTTAGATTTCTGTCATATTAATAATTAATATTATTAATTAACAAATGCAAATTTTCACAGACCCACCTCCATCTTTAGATGTGGCGTTGAAGATGAAATCAGTGCCTGAGCTGATCCACAGCCACTTCATTCAGTCTTATTTCAAAGCGGTCAAAGTGATTCTGGAGTTGTTTTTACAGGCAACGTGCTAATAAAACTCAAACCCTGGTGTTTCAGTGGAGTATAAGCAGAAGTTAATGGAACTTCTAGTCATAATCAGCGCCAGATTAAGATCCTGTGGTGCTTTATCTCCATGAACTGCTCGCCCGAGAAGATGCTAAAATGATCCTGTCTGTGTTTAACGCATAAAAACATCACTGTCCATTAAATTTACACACATTACACATTGCGTAAGGATATTATTACCTGGATCTTTATTTAAGGCTGACTAATTGCTGAGTGAGTAGAACTCTAGTAAGCTGGATGTTTCAAACTTGTTAGGTTTGATTTAAAGCTGCACTGTGTTTAGGACCTTTTGGCCAGTCACCCAGGTCACCCAAATGGTAGATCCAGCCATTATCATCTGCTAACTGGGGGCAAGACTGGCCTTTATTTTCAATCAGTCCCTGTTGGAATACTATTTTTTCACGTGCCCTCGCCAGCTTTGCCTACCGACTTGGAAGTGCATCCCGGCAACATTACACAAGTGGCCAAAAGGATTAGAGGACAGTGAGGAGTGAACTAGTGCAGCCTCAGGAAGCTAATCAGCTAGCCATGCAAATTTTGTACTGAAAAATGTATTTCGAGGAGTGCAAACTGAACAAAAGCGCATGTTTTGTGAATAACTGCTGTGTCTGGCGTTAAGCTTTGATGCGCTGTACCGTCTTTACTTTTTTGGGTGCTAGCTGTGTGGCCTTTAGCTTGCTAACTAGCAGGCTAGCAGAGTAATGATGTACCTGCAGTCATGAACGCCAGACAAGACCTAGCCTGAACTCAGCAAATCGAATGTTATGGTTTTGAAACATTAAGTACTTTTATTGCTTTACCATCTCTGCAGGACAAAATAGCATAAACCAGCATGACTGGTCACCAGTAAAACCAGCATATCTCTGCTGTCGGAAGAAAACCTTGCATCTCCATTTTTGTCGTTTTTCAGTTTTTCATATAATTTGAATATGCATGTCGCCCTTTACG
The DNA here is from genome assembly GCF_015220715.1 of Pygocentrus nattereri. Classification (NCBI taxonomy): domain Eukaryota; kingdom Metazoa; phylum Chordata; class Actinopteri; order Characiformes; family Serrasalmidae; genus Pygocentrus; species Pygocentrus nattereri. The sequence goes on along the minus strand of NC_051211.1, from coordinate 3,259,739 downwards.
TTGTATGTAAATTTCACGAGGAATGGACCAAAAGAAACAGCCCAAAATGACTTGTCAAAAAGTCTGGTTCCATTGACTTACATTAAACATAAAGTAGGTTTTTTCCTTTTCCTGTAAAGTTATCATTTTGGAGATACGAGGTTTTGTTCTGACTACAGTGGGATGTTGTGTTCTTAATTGCTGGCGTGTGTCACGATGGGCCCCTCCCAGTCCTGTCCATGTGCTTTTCATTTACTTTGTCATGCACATGCTTTGTTTTGGTTTAGTCCAGCCCCTTGTTTTGTGACTCCGCCCCTGATTGTCGCCACCTGTTTTCCGTCTGTCCCTCGTTATCCCTGTGTTTTATAAGCCCCGTGTTTGCCCTTTGTGTTTGCTGGTCTTTGTTTGATGTTTGAATTGTTGTTTGGATGTTTGTAGTGTTTGATTCTTATTTGAGGTTCTGTGTTTCCGTTTGTCATGTCTGACCTACATTCTCTCCGTTTTGGCTGTTTGAACTTGGACCGTTTCGACTATAACCCTGAATTTGCCCTTAACAAAAGTTGCTTATCTCAGCACGTGCGTCCGCCTCATCACTCCCCAGCGTTGCAGCGTGCTGGTTAATCACATTATTGGGCGACCAGCTAAATTGGCACCAAATTATTAATTAACCCTTAATAGTCACACAGCGGGGAAATCTGACCTCCACAATAAACCCATCAATGCGGTGGGCAGCACCCGGGGAACAGTTGGGGGTTCGGTGTCTTGCTCAAGGACACTTGCAGCCCATGACTACCCCAGGGTTAGGGGACCGAACCGACAACCTTCCGGTCATAGGGCTGGTTCCCTAACTTGCAGCCCATGACTACCCCAGATGAGTGCTAGACCAACATAAACCAACTTAAAATTTGGCATTAATGCTGGTCTGCGCTGTTTTTATTTTCTGGCAGGCTTGTGAACAGCTTTTTAAGGCTTGAAAAGGGAAATGTGCCAGATCACATTGGGCCTCACTCTCCAATGTTTTCCTCCGTTTGTTCTTAAATGTGTTCTTGAGAGTCTACGGCCGACTCATGACGTGTTCCTAAAGCGCAGAACCGTTCTCACCTTGGTGCTCTTGAGTGTGTAGTCTGTTCTTACCTTCAAATACCAAATAAGACAACACTGGTGAATGTCAGAGTCTTTGTGAAAACTGCTTATGTGGGTTTAAAGAAGAAATTTCTTCTTAAGAACGGTTGGTGAATGAGGCCCAATGATTTCTGAGCAAGTTCTGCTGCTGGAGCCGACTCTTGTGCTTACTCAGTCCCTCACCTTTCCAAGGGCTGATATATCAACTTCAAGTGAGCTAATACATTAAGGGAATGACCCTTACAATGGCATTTGGGGTCCCCTGAGGGGAAATTTCCATCGTTTTCAGCGAAATTCCACCAGCTTTTCAAAATTTCCACATAATCATTGAGACATTCAGAGCTGTTTGATGTAAAATGCTTCATTCTGGAGACTCTAGCTGACTCTGGTGATAGGAACCAGAGGTTACCTTGTCTAGAACACAAATACGGCGATTTTATTAGCTATCCAAAACCGCCAGTGAACATCAAAGTTTTCTTACAACTGCTAAAAACTATGGTAGAACAATATTTCAGACATCAGGCAGTGTACATGTCATGTGCAGGAGTTTATTACAGGCAGAAATTCTGCTTCAGTAAGTTCCTCTACAATGATGTATTACAAATCAAACCACTCTGAACGAAGTTGTTTACATCTTAACCACTGAATTCTGCTGAAATTTGGAAACAATGGAAGAAGTCCCCTTTAATCGGGTTCTTCAGGTGCTGCAGAGATGCTTTGATCAGAGAATAAGATAAGTTCTAGAGAAATTGCACAAGTGGAATTGAACACACGCCACCCCCACACTCACACCACAAATTGCACTGAGGCCCTGATTATTTTCTCTTGAGAAACAGATTAAAAGATTAAAATAACTGTTTTGTCCTACCACATTTAAATCATTCCCAATGGAATGATTAGCCTTTCGCCTTATCCCAGATTTTTTGACTAGGTGGTGTATTGTCTCATGGATTAGGAATATCTGACGAGGTGATTGGGCAGGGTTTTTTAATTCGCTTAAACAAATGTATGAAGAAAGATTTCACTTGCTCACAGGATCCACATGCATTTTAATTTGTCTGGACAGGCCACTAAAAAGGCCCAAAGACTCTCATCATACAGGGCTGAAATGGCCTTTAACCTAAAACCACAAAAGAATGACTTACTTTCTTTTAACCCTTCCTGGATCGGGGCCTTGTCATAGTGGAAGGGCTTGTGTGGTACTGAGATCTTCAGAGCTACATCATCTGGAGCAATATACTCCCTCTAGGGTCTCCCAGGGCGAACAGGTCTGGAGTGAAGACCTCGATCCGAAAACCCTGCATGAAAAACTGACACAGATGATCGTATACCTGTCTGGGTAGTGGGTCACAGGGACCTACCCCTGGAGCCAGGCCTGTGGGTAGCGTCCCCCGGAGAGCGCCTGGTGGCCAGGCAGCCCACTTAACCTGGCCGTGCACAGGCCAAAGAGGCAACATGGGGAGACCATGTGGGCCCACCAACCACAAGGTCCAGCATGGGGGAGCGGAGCAGTGCCGTATAGGCAGCGGGAGATTGCAGGGATCGTATATCTCCAAGTTGGCCTGGGAGCGGCTTGGGGTCCCCGGGAACGAGCTGGAGGAAGTTGCGGAGGAACAGGATCGCCTGGGATTCTCTGTTCTCCCAACTGCTACCACGACCCGATCTGGACTAAGCGGTTAACCATGATGATGATGATGAACTTTCTTTTTAACTCCACATGACTGGTAAACAAGATCCACTCAAAGGGAAATTTCACTGTTTTCTTTTTTAATTTTCAGCATAATTAATTAGTTTAATGCCTCTAAAAGCTCCATCATAGCAATGCATTACTCTTAACTTAAAACAGGTTCTAAATTATACCAAAAAGGGGCCAGCACGATTTGCTTTGTTCTAGACAGAACTTTCAGGTTCCACAGATGAACACTCACAGCAGAAAGAGTTGTACTGATGAGCTCAGTGACTTTAAATGTGCCACTGTTATAGGATGGCACCTCTGCCACAAGTCAGTTTGTGAAATTTCTGGCCCAGTCAACTGTAAGTGCTGTTATTGTGATATGAAAGAGTCTAGAAGCAACAACAACTCAGCCAAGAAGCTAGATCTCACAAACTCACATAGTGGGGCCATTGAGTGCTGAAGCACATAGCACGTAAAAATCACCTGTCTTCTGTAAAAATGTCCTGTTGCATCACTCACTACAGGCTTCTAAACTGCCTCTGAAAGCAATATCAGCACAAGAACTGTGTATCAGGAATGTCATGGAAAAGGTTTCCTTGGCAGAGCAGCAGCACCAAAGCCTAAGATCTCTATGCACAATGCCAAGCGTCGGCCGGAGTGGTGTAAAGCAGCCACTGAACACTTTTAGAAACTGGAACGTCTGTTGTGAGCCAGGCCTTCTAATATCTAACCTAATATCAGTGCCTGACCTAACAAATTTTGTTTTGACTGAATGGGCACAAATTCCCACAGACACATTCCAAAATCTTGTGGAAAGTGTTTCCAGGACAGTGGAGGCTGTTAAAGCCGCAAAGAGGGACAAATCCATATTGATGCCCTTTTAGGCCTTTTTCATTTAATATAATCCTCAAGTTTGTTGCATTTACACTCTGCACATATTGTCGTAGCTCTTATTTCATTGTTACGTTTTGGTTGGAAACAGAACTGTTAAAATCTTAAAACACCCAACAGAAAATTGTCCAATCAGGATGATTTTCTCTGAGGTATCCAAGGAGATACAGTCAAGGAAACTCTCCTATTGGTTAGGACTTAATGAGCTGACCTGAAGGCCTGACATGCTAGATTAGCATGCCAAAGGGTTCTTTGCATCATGAAAGCGTTCTTCAGATTAATGGAGAACGTGTTGTCATTAGTTCTGCATAGAACCTTTTTGTAAAGAGTTCTATATAGCACTAGAAAGGGTTCTTCTAGTATTACAAGCCTGATATTGTAATAATGGAGGAACCTGTTGCCTCTGGGGTGGGACCCTCAAGGGTCCATCTCAGTCCCTTTAGTCAGGGATCATAACTGAACCATAATCCACTGAGATGATCTGTTCTAAGCTGTACTGACTCCACACGCCCCGCCTCGCCTCCAGGCTTTTACTCTACTGCTCTGCTTTAAGACATTTGGTTATGAAAAGGAACAAATACCAACTTTTCACCTGGAGAAACTGATTTAAGCTCCACAATCAGACCTTAGAACCACTGTAGAACCTTTGAGGGAACGTTTACACTGTTTGTACCTTGATGTATGAAAAATGTACCTTTGTTTCTAACAGTGTGGTGTAGCCATGACAACAACAAGACAATATAAATTTTGCATACTAGGCAGACGGCAGGACGGATTTTCTGTTAGATGCTTTTCTCTGTGTTGTTTTCTGCCTGTATCACTGTTGTAGCTGGTTGACAGCCACGACTCTAGATTGCTGTACGATTCAGAGCCCCCAGTCGGCTCAGAGAGGTCTGTTGTTCTTCACCTGCTGCTTCCACCTTCTCCCTTTACACCACCCAGGCTGAGGAGCTGAAATACCTCCAGTGGGTTTCCAGGGACTTGAGCACATTGAGAGGTGTTATCTGTGATAGCCGGGCACCTTTCCTGCTGAAACCCGATCTCAGCGCTTTGTGCCCGCTGAAAGGCCGCGCCCGTGAGGCCTCTTGTCCGCGTCTCCTCTGTGCCACTTTGATGTGCTCTCAGGTTCGGACCCGAGGAGCCCCGATAACACAGCGGAGCATTATTACCCAGGAGCAGGTTAAGAACACAATAAAAGAACACTCCACTTCAGCTGTCTGTTGTGGAGCCGCGCTGGCCAGGAGGAGGAGAGTCCACTGCGGGAGAAAAGGGCAAACATCCACCGCCGGCCTCCTCCACCGCACTCGCACATTCACGTTCATCCACTCTTTATTACCAAAGCCGTGGGCTCACAGTGTTGACCCTGTTTCTTTGCTACATCAGTTCTGTTGATCCGGCTGTATCAGTACTTTAGTGCATCTCTTTACTGGAACTGTGAGGCGTTTAGAACGGATTCTGTTTGCCTTTACTTTCCTATTCTTTTCTATTCTTTTCTATTCTTTTCTATTCTTTCCTATTCTTTTCTATTCTTTTCTATTCTTTCCTATTCTTTTCTATTCTTTTCTATTCTTTTCTATTCTTTTCTATTCTTTCCTATTCTTTTCTATTCTTTTCTATTCTTTCCTATTATTTTCTATTCTTTCCTATTCTTTTCTATTCCTTTCTATTCTTTTGTATTCTTTCCTATTCTTTTCTATTCTTTTCTATTCTTTCCTATTCTTTTCTTTTCTATTCTTTCCTATTCTTTTCTATTCTTTCCTATTCTTTTCTATTCCTTTCTATTCCTTTCTATTCTTTTCTATTCTTTCCTATTCTTTTCTATTCTTTTCTATTCTTTTCTATTCTTTCCTATTCTTTCCTATTCTTTTCTATTCTTTTCTATTCTTTCCTATTCTTTTCTATTCTTTTCTATTCTTTTTTCCCTTTCATTTTTCTGTTTGTTTGTTTCTTGACTTCATTTTTATGTCTGTTTGTCTTTAAATTCCTTGCATGTGTAGACAAACCTGGCCAATAAAGCTTGGTTCTGATTTTCTCCCATTTCTTTTGTTTTGCTTTCCTTTCACCCTTTCTTTTCTTTGAATCCATGTGACCTTCATTTCTTTGTCTTTTTCTCATTGTTCTTTCTTTCTTTCTTTCTTTCTTTCTTTCTTTCTTTCTTTCTTTCTTTCTTTCTTTCTTTTACTACCTATCTTATGTCCATCTATGTGTTTCTGTTGTTATGCTGTAACTTATTAATCTTCTCTAAGCTGGGTGCTGTTGGGTCAGTACTGGTCAGTACTGGTCAGTAATGGTCAGTAATGGTGGTTTGTGCATCTGCTGGGCATTCTTGACCTGTTGACATGTTCCTGATGCTCAGATGACCGGATCTGACCTTATTCACCTTCTCAGTCCAGCATGCAGTCCAGATTTGGGCAGCCAGGAAACTCACCATGGACCACTATGGTCAGTGCACTGCAGAACTGAACAGGCCAGTACTTTTTGAGTGTCTCTATTGGACAGCCTTGTTAGGGGGAATTTATGCATTTATGAAATTACTTTTCAATCTTTTTAATGCATCATATTATTTTACTGGACTTAAATGATGCCCTCATTACTGTCAAGTTGGTAACTAATTCACTCCAATAGATGTCCAGTCCTGTTCTCTGGTTTGACCAGTCAAAATAATACTGCACAAGTCAGTGACCACATTTGTTTACTTAACACAACCATTAAGAACAAGTTATTCATTTCTGAGCATCAGGAAAAACGGAGCAGCCATATATTTAAGAGAAAATAACACTGAAGCTTCAACAACTAACTCTGCTCTCACCTGTGTGAGGGTCAGTGAGTCTCTCTTTCCCTTTATTCCAGCTTCCGTTCTTTTCAGGAGACCCACTTTCAGCTCCTCAAAGAACCTGCAGACTCGCCTCCAAAGTTCAGTCTGAGAAGCTGGTTGATTTTCTGAAGTGATCAAACCCATTCAGTGGTGCTGAGGTCTGGACTCTGGGGCGGTCAGTCCATCGTCCAGCGTCTTTCTTTGATGTGTCCATCTCCTTTTCTCAGTGAGGTTCTTCTTGATCAGCTACACGTCCTTTCAGACCCACAGTGCTGAGTGGTCTTCTCACAGTGGAAGGATGGACAGAAACTCCTGTGGATGTTTTCAGATCTGAAGCAGCTTGATCTTCTCCTCTCTCTCAGAGATCAAAGCTTTCAGTGCTGTTTATCTGATGGGGCAGTTCTGGGGTCTACCAGCTCTTCCAGGTGGTTGTTAGGAGGTCCATTTTCTCTGTAGCTTTTCGTGATTTTTGAATTTCTCTTTCTTTATTCAAGTTGATCATCTCCATGAATTGTACTTGTACTGGAAATAAGACATGATAGGATGGTCTCTGACTTCTGCACAGTACTGTAGTACTGTAGTCTAACAATAGATGCTCTTTCTCCTTCGTCCATTTCCATGTTTAAGCAGCACCTGGTTCAGGATGGGGATCCAGGCTTGTTAGCGTAAAGATCGTAAATCACTTTGTTCCGTCACTGAAAGATTAGGTGCCACGGCTCGGCCTGAACCGCACTGGCATGGACGAGATCCCCCCCAGGACATTAAAGAAGCGAGGGCTCAGCTGAGAACAGATCTCAGTTATTTCCCATTTCACAGTCCATTTGTATTTCTAGGGACATAAACATTTAGCGCGTGAGTTATTAGCCTGGATACTGGCGAGGGTTAGCTCTTGTTTTCACAGCCTCACTTGAAATGCAAGGCCGGCCAGATTTTGCACATGATGTCATTGAGGACGGTACGTGATATTTACGGTGCTGGAGCTGAGCTAACACCTCATTCTCAGAACAGTCTGAAAAATTCTCTTTAAAAAAACTCTTTTGATCACATGTAAAGTGCAGTGAAATCAGTGTTTGATATCTCAGTAATGAGACTACTCATCATCTCTAAGGTAGCAGGCTGTAAGTGGGCTTTATTTATTTTGTAATGGATCCAATATTCAGAACTAGAATACCAAATGAGGAAAGCTGTCTATTTTGTTAATCATCCAGAGGAAACAGTGATTAAATTGGTTGGTCATCATTTAAAACTTCAGGACTGGGATTAATTAGCTCAAAGAGAAACTCAGGCCACAATGAAAAGTGTATGCATCACTGCAGCTATCGTCAACACGCCTACTTGCCTCCTCCAGCTGCAATTTTCCAGTTAAAAGACTTGGACAGGCCCCTGATGATGTTCAAGGTCAAATGAACTTCTAAAAAGTAACCACACCCCACTATTTTCAGCTGAACTCCACACCTGGCTCAACTTTGAAAAATACTTAAAAATGGGCGAGGCACACTGGGAGGGGCACAGTAGTAACGTACAGGTTTGGAGGTGGGTCTGTGGAAGAGACCAGGTGGGCTGGGCTGCTCTGTTTTTAGAGCTACCAGAAAATACAGCTGAGCATCTTTTTGGCGATTTTTCTCCATTACCATCCCCGTCTTCGACGAGGGAAGGTGGTTCTGATCAGGCAGTGCATCTTCAGCCACTGTATGAGCCTCTGACTCGAGCCGCTGAGGAGCTAATTATCTGCTCAGTAGGTCCAGATTCGATATAACCCGAGTCCTGATTTCTTAGATTCCCCGAATTCCGAATAAAGTGGATTTCTTTGAACAAAGTTGCATTCAGTTTGACATCAAGGTCACAGACTGCATCACCGGTCAGCCAGCGTTTGCTGCTCTGCGAGCTGTTTATGGCACTTACCAGTGTAACATCTGTTTCAGTTTCCTCTCAATGTCACGTTTCCCTCTATAAATCGAAGGCTTGGTTGCCGCAGTCACTGAACAGAAATCAACGGCAAGCAGCACTGGAACTATGGAAAGCAGGAAAAAAGCTGGAGAAAGGCTGTACGGACGAAAGGTAGACACAGTCGCCAACAATGGCCATTTAACGATAACCTTTCCTGAACTGTTTCTCTGTCCGTAATTCAGGTGCTGCTTGCCTTTGGTTTCTGTTCAGTGAGTCTGAGGGTCTGAGTTTTGAAGGGAAACATGAATTGGATGCAAGACTGGCAGCTTTATGGAGATGCGCAAGAATCCTCACTTAATCTGTCCAACATCTTTAAAACAAACTAAGCTTAACTGGCCTATTTACAGTTGGTACAGCTGGCATATCGCAACCTTCTGAGGTGGTGCTGGGGGTGTTCAGCTCAGTGCACGAGTGTGGTGATCTCCTCGGTCCTGTGCTTTCATATTTATGAGTGCGGTGCGAGTTGGGGGTCATCAGGGGGCAGCAGCATCATTTGACTGATTTACTACGATACAACGACACGTCATCCGCGCCTATAGCAGAGTTGAACCAGAGGGACGCTGCAGAGGCGGAACTGACCACCATAAAAATGATATTTTTACCGTCTGACCGAGACGAGTTCACATTTTAAGCAAAGCAGGTATATTTTATTATTACAGAGCAGTGAATTTCAGGTCTTAGGGTGGAGTTACTCTTTAAAGACCTGCTTTGGGGTGGATTTTCAGGGAAGGGCTGTTTGTAGGATCGATGAGGAAAAAACAACATCTGACCATATTTTACATCCGCCTTCATTCAGTGAGATTCTGCAGGAGCTTTTAATTGAACTGTGTGACGCTGCATAAATGTTTTAGTCTGAGCTTTCTCAATTTTCTGCTTTAGACGGATGCTGACCAATCCCAGCTCTGTTGGCACTGGTTGCAGCCCAAACGAAATGTGCATCAAGATGCCAGCACAACAGCTCATCTTGTTTGCAGCAGAGCACAAAAGTTTACAGGACAAGCAACATGCTGAGTATAAAAACCAGGAGGTTAAAGAAAATCTATAAAAGCTGAAAGGCCATTTCTTTGTTTATAATAGTGCATCAAGCCTCTTTAAACAAAAGACCACAACCTTTGAGCTTCCCTTGCTAATGAACACTCCTTTTTAATGATGGGAGCAACAAGCAGAAGCAGAGGTCTGCAGTCCTGTGGGATTCGTGCCGGGCCTGCAGAGCCCACCACAATATCTTGTGGCATGGGACCATTTTTTACTATAATAGAAACAATTTAAAATGTTAACAGTAAAACAATTAAAATGAAAAAGTCATTTTAAAGATTTGAGAAGCAATCGATCACATCGACTACATACAAATTCTCCTAGCTTACAGAGACGGCAGAGACTTCACAGCTGCCCAGCAAAACACCAGAAATGACCGCTCTGTGGTTTAATTTCCCTGCTTTCACTGGGAATCGATGCTGTATGATGAAGTTACTCCACAGTGAGCCTGATGACCATGACTGCTGTTATTCCAGCAGAGACTAATGTATTTGTAAATAGACCATGTCAAATGTTGGCTGTCAGTTCGCAGCGACGGAACCGGGCAGGTGCAGGACAGTGGGAGCGGACAAATGATTCCAGGTTTTTTCGGGAGTGGGCGAGCAGGGATAACGAAAAACACTCATGTGCAAAATCACTACTCAAAACAGTTCTGAAGGCAGCGCTGCCCTTGAGGCAGAACGAACATAACAGGTTCACAGAACAACCAATTAAAATAACCAATAGGCGGGGCTTATCTTCAGAAACGTCTCTCTGTTCTACAGTCCTGCTAATGTGGATGCAGTGCATTAAAAGCTACACTGTCACTCTGGTAGGACCCCTCCTGTCACTGGGGTGGTTCCCTCAAGGCTCCATCTCAGCACCTTTAGTCAGGGATCATAACTGAACCATAATCCACTGAGATGATCTGTTCTAAGCTGGACTGACTCCACACACCCCGCCTCGCCTCGTCTCCAGTGTTGTTCGTTTTTCAGGAAATTCTTTTAACTTGGTGTTGGTTTCTCAGAAACCTGCCTAGAAAACTAGCTAATATTCTAAAGCAGCATCTTCTTTGATTGCTTGCTTGTTAGCTAGCAAAGATATGTGAGTAGACTAGTAAGAATGCTGGCTATGAAACATGAGCGACGGCAGTTTCTTTACCAATGCTGCGTTTACATGTTGGGACTGAAGACATTCCTCTTGCAATGATGGTGCTGTGCTGTGGTCAAGCTGACTGCGCCTAAATCACAGCTGCTTAAATTGTGAGCACTTTATGGTAGAACATGCACATTGTGTCTTCATGGCACCGGCTTATGTCCCAGGTTTTTGCAATGAGCTAGTAATCAAAGGAAGAGTAATAATACGCTTTCAGCATGACCTGAATTATGAACAGATATGGGTTCACATGGGCCTCTATATCTGACAAAGCTTATGGTATATCTCTCATTCCAACTCTGCTTAACCAATCACATTCATCCCCACCTGTTGGCTGGTAACCCATTATGATAATTCTACCTCGAAGAGGCAGCGCTGCTTTCAGAACCATTTTGAGTAGCGATTTCGCACATCTATCTATCTGTCTGGCTGTCTGTCTGACCACCTGTCCATCTTTCTGTCCGTCCATCTATCTGCCCATCTGTCCATCTATCTGTCCGACCGTCTGTCTGTCTATCTGTCTGTCTGTCTGTCCGACCGTCCATCCATCTATCTGTCCGACCGTCTGTCCGTCTATCTGTCTGTCTGTCTGACTGTCCGTCCATCTATCTGTCCGAGTGTCTTTCCATCTATCTGTCTGTCTTTCTGTCCATCTATCCATCCATTCGTCCATCTATCTGTCCGTCCATCTGTCTATCCATCTGTTTATGAGTGCGGTGCAAGTAGGGCGTCATCAGGGGGCGGTAGCGTCATTTGACTGATTGACAAACTGTGACGTGTCATGGTACTTCAGGTATGAAGACACGTCATCCGCGCTTATAGCAGAGTTGAACCAGAGGGACGCTGCAGAGGCGGAACTGACCACCATAAAAATTATATTTTGGAAAGACGAGTTCACTTTAATATATTTTATTATTACAGAGCAGTGCATTTCAGGTCTTAGGGTGGAGTTACTCTTTGAAGAACTGCTTTATCTGTTTGTCCGTCTGTCCGTCCATCTGTCCAGCCGTCCGTCTGCCCGTTTATCTGTCTGTCTGTCCGTCCGTCTTTCTGTCCATCTATCTGTCCGTCCATCTGTCTATCTGTCCGTCCGTCCGTCTATCCATCTATTTATGAGTGCGGCGCGAGCAGGGCGTCATCAGGGGGCGGTAACGTCATTTGGCTGATTTGCAAACTGTGACGTATCGTGGCACTTTGGTATGAAGACACGTCATCCACGGAGTTGAACCAGAGGGACGCTGGACCACAATAAAAATGTCCATCCATCCATCCATCCATCCATCCATCCATCCATCCATCCATCCATCCATCTATATATCTATCTTCACTACACTTGATTTGTGCACATTAAATAATTTTGGTGAATCTTCTTACAGACTTTGAGTGAAACCTCCCTGATGGCAAGAGGATAGTGGACCACTGTCGGGCTGCTGAGGGCAAAGCTGATGGTCCACTGGCGATTTCCGGGTGGGCCACCGGTGGTTAAGCAGAGTAATGCACAAAATTCCACTTATCATTTTTAATGTTTACAAACATACCCATCTAAAAGTCGCGTATATTCATCTCAGAAAAGTAAACGTGAGTAAATCATCTAGCTAATTAGTGAGCTAATGCTAAAAACATCGCTGTTAGCTACCCAGCCAGCGAACAGTGTAGGAGCTAGATAATCTTCAGCTCAGTTTTGTTTAAATGTATTAAGATCAAAATGGAATTTGATCATTTTGAAAACGGGTTAATCTGGTGTTCCTTTACATTTAGATTTCTGTTTAGGGTTTCATACATTTGGAAGAACCCTCTGAAGGACCTCATGGCTTTGGCTCCAGTTTGGAATTCATAAGAAAAGAACAAAGAAAGAACCACCCTTCTTTTCGAAAGTGTGACTGACTGCATATAAAGAGCCGAGTAGTCGGCCCTGAATGACCAACCAGAACGATCTTATGGCCGGGTTCACTTCTAGCTCGGCTGGTTTGCATCTGAATAATTCCCCAGTGAAGGCCAGAAGGGTCTGATGTCAATGCTAAACGCTTTCCGCCGCTTGCTAATCCCCCAGGAGACTTCAAGTGGCGAAAATTGAATCAGCATGCCCGGCTAAAGCAAATAATCAGCCCCTCTCAATGGACGTCCAGAGCGGATTGATGTCATTTGTTTCTAAGAGCTAATTGTGCCCAATCAGGCCTCAGTGCCAATGGAGTGGATCAAGTGATTGACAGGCCCTGCTGAGTGTTGACTTTGGACTGAAGGCAGGTCGTTACATCACTGAGCTAGCTCTTAGAAACACTGGCAGTGACAGAGCTGGGGCTGTAGCTTGGAGTGATAGTGATGTTATTAAAGGCAGCATCACAATCACTCATTAAGGAATGTTGAGAATGAATGAAACGCTCAGTCACCAGTGTGTGAGGCAATGGCACGAGTTCCTTATGGGTGGATGGTTACAGACTGGGGGCAGCTGGTCTTGTGGGGTCAGATGTGAATATGTGTTTGGGGACAACTTGTTAAACATTTGGTGCTGGATTGTGACGAAATCTGCTACTATTCAGAGTAAGACCCCTCTAACCACCCCCCAAAATCCTTTTTTGTGTGTTCTTTTTACATTTACAGCATTTAACAGACGTTCTTATCCAGAGTGATTTACGAGAAGAGCTTTGTCTGTCTAGAGAAAGTATCTTTGCTAGTTACCAGTAGGTTAGAGAGGAAGACGGTCCTGAGCTCAGATACTGATAGAAACTAAAGTCACTGTAGATACAGAGAGAAAAAGGAGCAGAGTGCAACACAAAACGAGTGCGATACGATACAACACACTACAATACACTATATTACACCACAATACACTACAATACAATACAATCTATAATTAATTCAGTGCTCATTTAAGTGCTGTGTAAAGAGACAGTCTTCAGTCTGCGTTTGAAGACCGTCAGAGACTCTGCTGTCCAGACAGCCAGTGGGAGTTCGTTCCACCACTTGGGTGCCAGTACGGAGAACATGAGTACAATCAATCAACAACATAAACAAAGCAGGCTAGCTAGAGAAATGCTGTCACTGCCCAACAAACCTGCTTTTCTGTTTGTTTTTACACTAATGTTACATCAACGGACTAACATTTGGTGTCAGAAAGTGTTGAGCTTTTCTGAGCTACTTTTCAGCTCAGCCTTCGTCACGCATTGGATGGGTAAAGAAATGTCACACTTTTTGATGCCACTCTAATAAGTCTATGGTCCCACTCATATTTAGCCCAAAATTCCTCACGGTGAACCCCAGATGTTTTTGTTAGACGATCACACCAGGCCCTATGAGACTCGGAGGCAGCTAGCAAGCCCTGTTTTCCAGAGACAATATTACAGCCAGGATGCTTTAGTGTTGCTTAGTGGTTGCTATTGTATTCCAGGTGGTCCCTACACTGAAAATAATGACGTCAGGCAAAGTGATTTTAAATCTAGCAGATAATGTTGCTGGTTTCAGGCACGTTCCTTAAACACAATTATCTATAATTATAGTGAGATCATTTTATTTACTAAAATGACTTAAAAAAATGTCTAGAAATGAAGTAAATAATCTTACATTAAGCTTCCAACAGTCTCAGCAGGAGAAATATTAGATTTACTGACTAAGTTTCAGATCATTTTACTTGACAAGATGCCATTTGCAGTGTAGGGTGTTGCCAGACAATTGCTATGGTATCCCAAGTAGATTCCAGGGTGTTGCTAGGTGGTTGCTATGGTATCCCAGGTGGTTGCTGGTGTTTTTCTATGATGGTGATATAAGAGGGGAGTACACACGTTTAGCCAGTTCCGCCGTTCATTCCTATGCGGAAAAAATAAAAGAATCAGAATCGAATGGTTTCTATGTGGAATCCGTACATCCAGTCAAAAAACTCTATATAACCTTATCCTTCCCAGTCATCCTGGACGTTCTGGAGTTGGTTCGGAGTCGATATCTCGAGAACTGCAGGATGAGTTAGTCACAGTAGCCGAGAAGACCCAACAAACGAGCTGCGTTGTGTTGTGACTCGTACTCTGTTGTATTGTGACTGGCTTTGCAGTGTTTACGAAGTTGCATGTGTTTTCTTTATTTGCACTGTGTGGTTTTAGTAGTTCGTATAGTGTAGTGCCTTCTACACTGTACACTGGGGTTCAATCCCCGCCTGGGTAAGAGCCCTACACTGTACCAATAAGAGTCCTTGGGCAAGACTCCCAACACTGCCTTGTCCTACCTGTGTAAACTGATCAAATTGTAAGTCGCTCTGCATAAGAGTGTCAGCTAAATGCCATAAATGTAAATGTAGTCATTTCGATGGAAGTGTTTTCTGTGTTTGCAGCGTGTTTATGAGTTTGTGAAGTGTTTTTAATGGTACTGTAAATGGGGTCTTGTTGGCCACCACAGTTAGTGGACAAAAAAACCAAATCAAATTGCAAAACAAATGGCATGTCAGTAATTCCTAAAAAGAAACAGCTGTTCTTCACTGAGATTAAAAAAGACAAATATGGGATAAAATCATAGTCCTATAAGTACGGCTTCAATTCAACTACCGTGATAACTGTGGCCTTTGTAACACACTCTGGGAGCACGTGAAATGAAATAATGAGCATATGTAGCTCTCCCAGGCTGAAGGTGATGACATATGTTTTCACAGTTGTACCACTCCTTGAGAAACGCTCACATGACGGCGATATAAATTGGCATTAGGTAATGTTACTGAGTGCCAGTTTCGTGTACAACCTGGCACTGAATGATGCCTTTTCGGGG
Organism: Pygocentrus nattereri; assembly: GCF_015220715.1. Taxonomy (NCBI): domain Eukaryota; kingdom Metazoa; phylum Chordata; class Actinopteri; order Characiformes; family Serrasalmidae; genus Pygocentrus; species Pygocentrus nattereri. The sequence continues at coordinate 3,244,398 of NC_051211.1, read as the reverse complement.
GAAATCCTTTTGCGGCTCTCACTGAGGCACCTAAGGCCCCTGACGGATGTCGAGTGGCTTCTTTGATCACGGCAGCTCGCTTAGTGAAGCTTATTCTTCTTACTGGTGACATAATGTTTGTTTAACACGGATCACCCTCTCTCTCAGGTAAGTGGCCATGTGCACTTTAATAACAGCTTCTCTTTTTTCCAGAGCTGGAACAGTTTAATATCCACAGCGATGATTATGTGATGAAAGGGTTTGTAAAGTAATGGTGATTGACACTGAGAGGATGACGCTGCCTCCGACTTCAAAAGCCCATTTCGGTGTCTGCCACCTCATACCAACACTTTAACCCCTCCCCGGAATTCCTCGCATTCCTCGGAACGTGGGCCACAAGCCTCGCCGTGGCCACGGTTAAGATGACTGATGTTATTTGCTACCATTAGGCACTACCAGGCAATTGACCTGCTGACCCTCTCCGAGCGACCCGTTGGAGCGGCTTTTAAACGTACGCTCAAATCTCCATGGGAATGGGCTCCCAAATCCAGGATCAGATGCCTCAGAGCAATCAACACCTAGAGGTTAGATGGGTGAGTGTAAAGCTCGCGCTCAGTCTAGCATGGCAAATAGCTTCTGTCTGCGGTGTGTGTGCAGTGTTATGTGATCAGTTTTGCATTGATGCTGGTTTTCGGATCATTCTTTGCTTTTTATTGTTAGATTACTCTGGTGATATTAAAGGTTCCACCATAATTAACCGATTATTAAGGGAATAAAGTCATTCAGAGCGGTTTGGCGTGAAACGTTCCGTTCTAGTGAAACTTACCGAGTCAGAATTGTTCACAGCGGTGGTGATAGGAACCAGATGTCTGAATCCTCAATGGCTCTAGAAGATCCTCATATCTGAGACATTGTTTTCTGATGGTTTTCAGAAGGACAGTCACACATAAAAAGGCTGTACGTGTGTTACAGTGTGGTGACCCCTGATTCTCATCACCACTGCTGTAAAGAAATCTGATAAGTGTCTGTAAACGCAGAGGAGAATTGGTGGAATTCTCCATTATAGGGCCCTTATCCTAAAATGTACTTGTTTTTTTGTTCCCTGAGGTCCACTTATGACGCTTGTGGGATTTTTATGCACTAAAAACAGCCGTAATTTATTTTCACATCACCATTTTTCAACCTGTCTTTATTTCTGAAACAGCTGTTTTTGATACGGCCGCTTTAAGAGTGATATATGTAAATAAGCTCTGTTCTGATCAGTGAGGGGTTCATTTTGATTTGTTTAATCAGGGGAGCAGCAGAGTGTGACTAATATATATATATATATATATATATATATATATATATATATATATATAATGTAATATTACTGTGATGTATTATGTGTGAAGATTCTTCTTTGTTAGATTTTTTTTTCTTTACATGTCAAATGAACTCAATGGCAGCATTTAGATGTTTTTTGTTGATTTGTCTTTTTTGTTCTTGTCACTATGCCCTCAGGACTAATATATGCAAATGAACTCTGCTCTGATTGGCTGCCCTGTATTGTATTTCATTCATAAAGCAGTCAAGGCTGAAACACTACTTATACCTTCAGTGTGTGGGTGGAGCTAAACGGATGCAGACTGGATAGGTATATATAGGTAAATTGTGTTTTTTGTGACATCTTCCCATATGTGTACTGTATGCGGGGGGTGGGGGGGTGAATTAAACAATGTTTTAATTTAATTTAATTCAACAATGCATACTATATCAAGCTCCTTTATTTCCAACAAGTAAGCACAAATACATTTTTCTGTCCTTTTCCTTGATCTGACCCTTTTAAACTGACCAAAACAAAAGTATTTTGAATTAGTAGAGCTTATAGAGCTGATTATAGCTGATTATAGAGCTATTATGTAAAACCTGCCCTCGCTTTACTGGCCTAGCAGAGACATCCGAGTTAGAAATGACATGAATGAGCTACATTACATAATTCAGAAATATGCATAAATTGGTTAAACAATCATCACTCAGTGTGTTGCAGTAACTCATCTAGATGATAGAAGATCGATTTGCTTTGGAGCAAAGCCATAGAAGAACCACTTTTGGTTCCTGAAAGACTATTACAGTGGGTGGGTTTCTGCATAAGATGTGAGAACGTTTTCAAAGTCAAAAGAAAACAGGAACTTACAAAACTGGAGATAAAAAACTGATTAAAAGCTACAGAGAAAAAATGGCTCCTAACAACCACCTGGAAGAGCTGGTCGACACCAAAACTGCCCCATCAGATAAACAGCACTGAAAGCTTTGCTCTCTGAGAGAGAGGAGAAGATCAAGCTGCTTCAGATCTGAAATCATCCACAGGTGTTTCTGTCTGTCCTTCCACTGTGAGAAGACCACTCAGCGCTGTGGGTCTGAAAGGACGTGTCGCTGATCAAGAAGAACCTCACTGAGAAAAGGAGACGGACACATCAAACAAAGAAGCTGAACGATGGACTGACCGCCCCTGAGCCCAGACCTCAACACCACTGAATGGCTTTGATTACTTCAGAAAATCATCAACCAGCTTCTCAGACTGAGCTTTGGAGGTGTGTAAAAATTTCCCCACAGATTTCATTGAAAAATTCAATGCAAGCGTGTAATAAAGGTGAAGAATGGACCCAATAGTTGAAGCTTCTGTGTAATGTTTGGTTAATTATGAATTATTTTGCCTGAAAATGTATAAAATAAACGACTTTGCTCAGCACTCTATACAAATATGATAGTTAACGTATTAAACGCTTGGTCACTGCTTTGCTATCCCATTTGGATCCATTCAAAAAAACATTCTAAGACGTGAAACTGCAAAAACTCGTCTCCTTAAAGGAATGACTGAATAATTCGTGAATCACAATGAGGCCTGCTCTGAGCGAAATGGATACAAATCCCATGAGGCTGAACAGACTGGAAACATTCCTTTTTTTTTTTGATGAAACCTCAAATTTAGGGGGTGGCACTGGTATCACCAGAAGTATATATGACTCCGATGGCTATGTTCCCAAACCCCTCCTCGCCACAGAACACTTCCTTTTCCGGCCTGTTAGTGTCAAGACACATTTCCGTCTTTTCCACACGGGACTCGAACACGAGCCTGCCTCTCTAGAGCAGGGCCAGTTTTGGGTTTCCTTCAGAAGGCCAGTGACTTCACAATCAATAAACACTTTGCTGATTTTTATTGAGCAGAAAGCCTCATTTCACCTCTGCCATAGATTATACTTATTACATGGAAAAGGTTCCAAGCAACAGCCAAGAGGTTGACTTGGTGGTAACGTTCCTGAGCACACATCTGAAAATGATCTAACGGGTACCGCGTTGTTGAGGCCAGCCTTGTAAAAATAGGTCGCAAGATCAGCGTTTAGTGGCACTAGTCCTTGAACTGGGCATCATATCTACATGTATTTAGACTTTATGTATTTCATAACTCTGCCTTTCACATAGTCTATGCCGTCAAGATCCCAAGACATTGATAGGATACTGGCGGGCTGGTGGAATGTTGCCTGTTTCTTGTCAATACATAGGAATATCTCAGGTTTTCCCACTCTATAAATATTAATACTAGTACACGGTTGAGAGGAAGGCGCTGATGCGGTGAAGCCTGGCTCTAATGTGGAATGACGGAGCTAAAGAAATGCTCCATGTTGGTGCAGTTAGCAAGCTAGCAAACTCGCTAACCTTTGACTTGTGTGCAGATGCGGTTAGCCCTGAAGCTAACACTGCAGTTAGCAAGCTGGCTAAGTCCACTGCCATGTGCGGTAGAAACACTCAATTGAACATGATGATGAATCCACAGGTGTTTCCTTCCACTGTGAGAAGATGACTCAGCGCCTGACCGAGAAAAGGAGACGGACACATCAAACAAAGAAGCTGAACGGTAGACTGACCGCCCCAGCGTCCAGAGCTCAACATCATTCAGTGTGCGACCTACTTCTAAGTCTGAACTTTGGAGGTGGGGATAAATATCCCTGCAGATTTCTTTGAAAAATGGAAAGTAAGTAAGATGTTAAGTTGTTGGCTTCCTTGAATTTTCTCTACGTTTTCCGCCTTTTTTCACTCATAGCTTGTTATTAATGGCTATTTTGACTGGAAATGAAATACGTGAAGGGTGGTCTCTGATATTGCACTGTACTGTTAGTGCACAGTTTGTACAGGGGGGGTCCAAAAGTCTGAGACCACAAGTGAAAATGCTTCAATTTTGCATTTCTTTCTAATTGAATACAAAGCTTTTCAGTACAAAACTAATTATCAGCATAACAATTCGAGCGAAGAGCACAATCTTACCAAAGTTGAGAAAGTTCAGAATTTCTTAGTGTTTGGTGCTAAAATAACAAACCTGACCTTTCTGTGGAAAGGCCTTTACATGGTCTACGCCACAAATTTGCTTCAATTTGAACAATGACCACGAAATAGTGCAGAATGTTGAATGTTTCTTCTTCATTTTACTCTTTATGACTTTTTTGCTTTGAAGGTTTCATCCTTTCAGATGTTTATTTCCAGATTTAAAGGAAAAACGTCCCAGTTTTTAATTGTGGCCTCAGACCTTTGGACCCCACTGCTTGTGTATGTATTTCAGCTTATAAGTTAACCTGCTCTCTCGCTTTGCGTTTAAATCAGGCCTTTCTGTGAGGGGAGGGAAAGCGTAGAGAGGGATAATCTGTAGGTCATTACCGGTAAATCAAAGCTTGTGATCCTTTCCCGCTAATGGGTCACCTTGCGTCCCGTGTCACTTTCCTTTTGATGTGCAAATGCAGCGATGATTGGAGAGCCGTGTCCTCTCCGAAGGTCCTTGCCAGGCACTTTTAATTACGGCTCACTGTAGGCCCTCCGCAGATGTTTCGCATTTCCACCACTGGCTGACTGTAAAGCAAGACTACGGCCGCTGTCATCCAGACTTTGCCTCTAACGTGTAAAAGAAGTCCAGAGCTCCTATTATCATTCAGTCGAAACACATGGGCAGGGGTCAGGCCTGTCTCGCAGTGACTTTGAGTCCTCCGCTAAGTAGGCTAATCCACGGCTAGCTAAACCCAGTACATGGAACTCTGCTCCTACCGCAACCCAAGCCATATGTTCCCCAGCAGCAGCTATTGCAAACATCTGCGCACCTCCACATCGCTTCATCCCATGACGGACAGTGCAAAGCCGCCGGCTCGGCTGTGACCTGAGAACGCTCGCCGCGGAGCACCTTCTCCGTCTCTTTGATTCGGGCCTGTGGAGATTAAGAAGATCAGCCAGCAGCCAGGCCTCATGGCTCAGTGAAAGAGCGGCCAGCGGTTCAGACGCTGCGGTTTGGAGATGCAGTAAGGTCCGCAATTAACGGCTCCACTTTCTGTGCCTCAGATAGTCTCTACAGTGTTTGATTTACACGGCTGGGCCCCTGGGTTTCTAATGGTGGTCAAATCAGCCTGTGTAGTGGTCAGCCGAGAGAACTGCGGGGTATCCCGTGGTCAAATTACGCCTGGTTGATTTTCTGAAGTTAACACACTCTCTATGGAACACGCAAATGCATTCTATTCAGTTTCGTCCTGGAATAAAAAATAAAGCCTACGATATTAAATGTGCCATAACTGTTGCATAAGCCGTGTTTTATGTTTTTGTCTTTTCATTATGTGCAAATTTGGCCAACAAACACTAAATGTGCATTAAAATGTGTGTTGATTGTTGATTGTTTGCATATGACTGTATATAAAAATTATTTCTTTGCTATTTATTTATTTGTTTTGACTGATTTTGCTCTGGCCCGCTCCTCTACACCTCTGGAGCTGTGTCATATTAGCTCCTCCGGGTCTATGCTAGTTTTCTCTGTGGGAAAAACAAATACTGTTTTTGAAAATAACGTCTCGTGGTAAGCTAAACTTTTCCAAAGCTTCCAAAAAATTGTGTCATACATACATTCTTCCTCCAAATGTCACTGGATGCACTGATATCATTAAACCGTCAGTATGAATATCACTTCATGCAAGCTAACACTGTTGCACGTTGGACTGATATTATAAGACTGATATTATAAGACTGACCTCACCAAAAGGCCCAGCTAAGAGTAAAAGTATAACATAAATATAAACACAGACTTACTTTACTGTGCTTTGAGCTGTAGCTCAGCTATAGCCACTTTTCTCACATCTCCGACAGGAAACTTTCCCGCAAAAGTGGAACATTTTGAGTGAAATTTCTCTTAATATCCATTTTTCATGAGGCTGAAGTCGCTTCTCATTCGCCAGCTTCTTGTTACAATTTTTCAGTTCCACCTTAAATAGTGCAGCAGGCCATGGTTTAAAGCGGAACTATAAAATTGGAATGAGAGGCTGGCTAGCAAGCTTTGTCCAGTGTGCTAGATGATTTGCCTTGGGAGTTTTAGGTTGCAGTTTGAGTAGCTGGTGTTCGTAGCTGGCTAGAAAAAACTGTATATACCAGCGAAACTCACTTTTCTCTGGATGATGGACTGCTGGACAGTAGCAATAGAAGCTACTGTGCTGCTTACCAGCAAAACTAGCATGTTTTACCTGTCCACAGAGAATTAAGTATCTTCAAAATGGACATTTGGGATGTTTTCTTTACCACAGGACATGATAGCACCCTGTTCGTTTTTCTTGGTTAGTGGTTAGTAGTAGTAGGCTTGGCGTTGACCACAGAATGATGATGCTTCAGAGGTCGAGGTGGTCTGAAGGTGCTGAGATGGAGCCTTAGGGAACCACCCCAGTGATAAGAGAGGCACTGACCCAGAGACAGTCTAGTACCTTTATTTCTGAGAGTGTAGCAAACTGCCGTGTTTGTCTACCCTGCTGAAAAAGAGCCATTAAGAACAATTAGGATTAAAATGGTTTCTATGGGTTTTTCAACAGAACTGATCCTTTCACTGAACCACTGTGAAGGGCTTTGTCCACAATGTGAACAATAATTGCCATCTGGGTGGAGCGGTTGGAGTATGAATGAAAATCTGTAGCTCTACAGATTAAAAACGAATCAAGCTTAGCACTTTAAGGCTAACACTAGACCGGTAGCCCGGAGAATGGCCTTATTTTCCTTACTGAAATCAGTGCTCGTCTGTATTGGCTGTGCCGTCTGCCACAGAATCAGTTGAGTTATTTTACTCTGGAAGCTAATGCAGTTTGCTGCTACACTCAGAGACTTAAATCAGTAGTCAGTGTGCAGAAGCTAAGTGAAGCGGATTAACCCGCTGCCCTCCAGCCCACAGCTATCTAAACACACCATTCTGCTTTCCTCTCCACCAGTTGACTGAGCAAACCTCCTCTCACCCCTCTATTCTCTCAGTCGCCCTTCGGGTCACTAATGTTTGACTCTCTGACACGAAACGACATCTTCTTGAGGGCCCAGGGGGCAAAAAGGAGTGAAATCAGAGAAAACGACTCAAACTCAAACCTGTCAGCTTTTCTCTCTCTCACTCTCGTTCAGGGTGTAAATATTTGGATGGGAGTTCAGCTTTTGACTTGAAATCTTATGGAGGAACGCCACTTTTTTAATCTGCATAATTAAATCAATACGCAGTCATTCAGAGTGGTTCGGTGCGAGATGCTCCGTTCTGGAGTAACCAAGTCAGAACTGTCCACAGTGGTGGTGATAGGAACCAGACGTCCGATCTCTAAAAGGTCCTCGCAGAAAGTTCCTACATGACAAGGTTATGAATTCACTGCCTGATGACCGAGACATTGAATGCATTCACATGCACTTAATAGTCCGATCATTAGCGTGTTTTTGCAGTTGTCTGATTATTAAAATCTGGAAAATATGATTATGAAATCTGATAAAGAGGCCGGATTTTAGCTCAGTAATCAGATTTCTCAGTGCTGTGTCTGATTTCTTTCAGACCTCTCAGTCTGAGCATGTGCCAAAACAGCCGGTGGTGCCAGAAATAAGTGAGCAGCCCAATACATGCTTAAAGAAATGAGGGATTTAAATGTTCTTCATTTTCTAGATGATGTCTGTTCATATTTTCAGGTAAAGTGGCACGATGTTTAAAAAAAGCCGTGGCATGAAGTTTGAGTTTTACGTTATGTTTATGTCACGTCTTCCTCTGTGAGTTTATTGGTTGATAGCAAAGCAGAAATCTGATTACCGTCTGACTCATGAAGACCTGGACTTTAGTATCTGATTACTCAAGTGCAGGTAAACATGTTGATCAGATTACTGACGAAATTATCAGATTATCAGATTATTCAAATGGTATGTAAACAGCATGCTCTGATTTCGTAGTCGGAAATCTGGAAAATCCAATTAAGGCATCAGATAAAGAGGCTGAATTTTAGCTCAGTAGTCAGATTTCTCAGTGCTGTGAGCTCTTACTCTGATTTCTTTCGGCTTTTTCAATCTGTATTAAAACAGACAGCGGTACCAGAAATAAGGGAGCAGCATTATTGGCTGATTGTAAAGCAGAACTCGGATTATTGTCTGACTCACATAGACCTGAAGTTTCTCCGTTATCTGATTACTCAAGTACAGGTAGATGCGTTGATCAGATTACTGACAAAATCTGATTTTCTGCAGTTGTCAGATTATTAAGTGCATGTAAACACACTTGCTGTTTAATGATAGCTGTGAGATAAGCTTTTGGGGTATTTTTAAAAATCTGTTCATATTGGAGGAGTTCATGAAGGGCAAAATAGTCCAAAAGATTTTTTTTTCGCAATTATCAACATATTTATCAACACATTCCGGAGACGTGTGTAGGTGCACTGGTGGTTTTGGAGGGTAAATAAAATGGGTACAATTCATATGAACCACCCTGAATGACTGTAGACTTGTCCTTTAATAAACCTTCCAGGCTTATGTCAATTCATATGAACCACCCTGAATGACTGTAGATTTGTCCTTTAATAAACCTTCTAGGCTTATGTCAATTCATATGAACCACCCTGAATGACTGTAGATTTGTCCTTTAATAAACCTTCTAGGCTTATGTCAATTCATATGAACCACCCTGAATGACTGTAGACCTGTCCTTTAATAAACCTTCTAGGCTTATGTCAATTCATATGAACCACCCTGAATGACTGTAGACCTGTCCTTTAATAAACCTTCTAGGCTTATGTCAATTCATATGAACCACCCTGAATGACTGTAGATTTGTCCTTTAATAAACCTTCTAGGCTTATGTCAATTCATATGAACCACCCTGAATGACTGTAGACCTGTCCTTTAATAAACCTTCTAGGCTTATGTCAATTCATATGAACCACCCTGAATGACTGGTTACGTACATTCTGGTGGACTTGTCCCTAATAACCATTCAAGGCTTGTGGTATCATTTATAACAATGTGTCAATATTACTGAATATTACTGAAAACATGTTTGAGCCGATCTTTACTTCAAAGTGGTCACTTTTCCTTCATATTTCTCTAAATTCATGCCGGTTCCCACAAAGCAGTGCTGTTGTTGTGAAGCAGCTCTGTTGTGCTGTTGCTCGTATCTGCGCCACTTTCTTAGGCCAGGGAGTGACCGTGTGTCTGAAGGACAGAGGGCCAATCCAATAATGTCCTACGCATTCCTGTCCCTTGTTCTCGGGCTGCGTTGATTGCTTCCTCTTTCTTTAGTGCATGTGTACCTTTGAAATGCTCGCAGAGCCCACAGACAAAGGGACACTCGACCTTTGACCTGAGGGCTAAAGAAGGCCTAATCTGAAGGTAGCATCGTTGCTTGGCTTTGTCTTATCCCAGACGGGGGATGAATGCAGCTTTGGACACTGAGGGTCACCCCCTCCCAATGCATCTGTCTGTTCTTTGCCAATCTGTTTGTGTGAAAGAGACTCTATAGGCTACCGTCTATTCACACGACCAGGCCACCCAGGGAACGTGGCACTAAGTGTCTGTTGACCCCTCTTTCACCTCCACTAAACACAGCAACTATCTCCCCTTTGGTCTTAGATACAGAAAGGTACGCATTACAGAAGTTATACAAGTTAACCCTTTATACCGGTAACATGCAGAGAGCCTGCTGTGGGCTGCTCCCCTTTGAGTTTGTAGTTTGAGTATCATTCAGAGTTACTGTAGCTTTAGCTCCCTCAGTAGCAGACTGAAGACCACTGGGTCTGTTAGACTACACTGTAAAATATGTTTGCCAGTGGGGGACGAAGTCACAAGCATGTACTTGAGTTAAAGTATTTTAAAAAAGTATTTCCCTTCAAATGTACTTAAGTATAAAGTAAAAGTACTAAAAGAGTAATTCTGGCTCTGATGTCCTGTTATCATTTTTATAACCAGACTGGCTTCATGAACTCATTTCAGGTGAAAGTCCTCCAGCGTCTCTCTTGGTAAACCAGTCTTTTAATAGAACGTCATTAATTAGTGACGCTGACGTCTATTAAAATGATCAGAAGCACAAAACACTGAAGGTAAACAGTTTCCATCAGGGAGAACCGAGTGGCTCTGAAATCACTTTTTACACACAAGCAAAGTTTCAGTTTCAGATTTATTTACAACTTAGTTCCAAGTTTAAGTTGAATAAAAACTGGCTTTAAACTCAGGATCACAGATGAGCTCCTTTACTATGTTGATCTGTAGGCGTCTGTTCATAAACATAAACCAGCCCAAACTCATTTACTATAAAATGAAATGGTGTTTGTAGAAATTCAGAAAAAAGCCGCGTCAGTCTCGACTGCATATGTGGACATATTTCTATATTGAGCTCTATTTACACAAAGTTAGGTTAGTTCATCATTTATGTTGAACAGACTCTCCCAAAGTTTTACGCTGCTGCGCTGACGTTGAACCGCGTGCTGCACTGGGTCGGTATGACCAACAGGTCAAAACCAGCTCTAAACAAAGTGACCGCTGGGCCCTGATTGGTGCTCTGGCTTTGCGCTTCTTTCGTTTTGACATGCTGCGTTTTTTATACACACAGAAACCAAAAGGAACGACAGATTTCTCAAAATGTAGGAGGAAAAAGTCGGATATTAGACTCTGAAATGTAGTGGAGTGAAAGGAAAAAGTGGAGAAACTTCAGTACAGATACACCAAAAATACTAAAGTACAGAAACCAATTACATTTACTCAGTTACTCAGTTACTCAGGTACTGTCCACCACTGATGTTTGATCGTTCCGGCCTAAAAATGAATTAAAAAGCAGTTTAACCCTTAACAATCCAGGTTTATTTCATACAAAAGCTTATTAATCAGTAACTACAGGGACTTTAATGCAAACAAATGGAGCTATTCTTAGGTTATAAAAGCATGTAATAAAACTTGGCTCGTTAAAGGGGTTAACTGAGTGAAATGCAGTGCCCCCCCCCCCCCACACACCCCACCGAAACAAAGCAAAGCACAATAACAGCTCAAATAACGTATCATACTCATCAGTCTAAATAAGCCCTGTTCCATTTTACAGTCTACTCAGCCATAGGACCACCTGAGTGACTCATCTTTGCTCCATATGCAATATTGATATGTAGATCTTGCAACGATGCCCGTCTGATATTAATGACATCACTGTGCAAAAGTTATGGTGCATTTGTTGATTTGCTTGACTTCTGCAAAACCTGTAATTTGACCAGGGCATTTAAAACCTTTGCATACAACTCTACACTCACTGGCCACTTTATTAGGTACAGCCACATTGTTTCTGCTTTCATTGTCCATTTTATCAGCTCCGCCTACCATATAGGTTCTCAATGTAGTTACAATTACAGACTGTAGTCCATCTGTTTCTCTGTTAGCCTTTACATCTCTTATTAATGGTCAGGACCCCCATAGGACCACCACTAAGCAGGTATTGTTTTGATGGTAGATGTTTCTCAGCACTGCAGTGACAATGACAGTGTTTACAGTGTTTTTTCAACAGCGACACCACTCACTGTCCAGTTCATCCACTTTGTACATGTCTCTTTAACATGTATCTGTTACTGCACAGTTTATGTTGTAGCACTTACAGTTGACCAGGGCAGATCTAGCAGGGACGAAATTGTGGCATCCTATGACAGCGCCTTGTTTAAAGTCACCAAGTTTATCAGTAGGACTCATTCAACAGTGTTTGTCTATGAACATTGCCAGGTTATGAGTTTGATTGTATACACCTGCTATCAGTGAGTGTGGCTGAAACATTAATCAGGAGGGGTGTGTGATGTCACAATAAATGTGATTTGTGATTTTAACCAGAGGGGCTGCATGCAGTAAAAGCAATACGCCACTTTTATATTTAAAAATAACCTGAGACTCTCATTTTGCCCAAATCAGTTGTTGTTAATAATATATTATTATTATTATTATTAATAATAATAATATTAATAATAAATCTGACTGGTTCTTTCTGTGTGCGTGTTCTCCCCGTGTCTGCATGTGTTTCCTCTGGGTTCTCCGGTTTCCTCCCACAGTCAAAGACATGCAGTCAGGCCAGTTGGTCATGGTAAATTGCCCCTAGGTGTGAGTGAATGTGTCTGTCTGTCTGTCTGTCTGTCTGTCTGCCCTGCGATGGACTAGTGACCTTTCCAGGCTGCATTCTGCCTTCTGTCCGATGACCGCTGGGATAGGCTCCAGCACCCCCCGCCACCCTGAGGGAGAAGTGGCTTAGAAGATATGTGTGTTTGTGTGTGTGTGTGTGTGTGTGTGTGTATTATTATTATTATTATTATTATTATTATTATTATTATTATTGTTATTAATATTATTATTATCTATTCCCAACAATCCAAAATTGATGCAGTTCACCACCTACACTAATACATATCTTGCACCCCTAGTTGTCAGTAATCCAATCAACATGTTTACCTGCACTTGATTAATCAGATAATGGGGAAACTCCGGGTCTTCGAGAGTGAGACAGTAATCAGATTTCTGCTGCACAGCTAGCCGATGCATTGTGCATGCGCTGACTGAGCAATCCGAAAGAAATCAGAGTGAGAGTTTACAGCACTGAGAAATCTGATTACTGAGCTAAAACCCAGCCCCTTTTTCAGATTTCTAGACCTTACTTCAATCTAAGAAATCAGAGTAAGAGTTCACAGCACTGAGAAATCTGATTACTGAGCTAAAACCCAGCCTCTTTATCAGATTTCTAGACCTTACTTCAATCTAAGAAATCAGAGTAAGAGTTCACAGCACTGAGAAATCTGATTACTGAGCTAAAACCCAGCCTCTTTATCAGATTTCTAGACCTTACTTCAATCTAAGAAATCAGAGTGAGAGTTCACAGCACTGAGAAATCTGATTACTGAGCTCAAACCCAGCCTCTTTATCAGATTTCTAGACCTTACTTCAATCTAAGAAATCAGAGTGAGAGTTCACAGCACTGAGAAATCTGATTACTGAGCTAAAACCCAGCCTCTTTATCAGATTTCTAGACCTTACTTCAATCTAAGAAATCAGAGTGAGAGTTCACAGCACTGAGAATCTGATTACTGAGCTAAAACCCAGCCTCTTTATCAGATTTCTAGACCTTACTTCAATCTAAGAAATCAGAGTGAGAGTTCACAGCACTGAGAAATCTGATTACTGAGCTAAAACCCAGCCTCTTTATCAGATGGGAGTGTGCTGTTTACATGACCAATTTAATAATCGGATAACTACAGAAGTCCAGTTATGATCCGTATACACCCTGACTGACATCTACTACAACAAACTGACCATACCAAATTCATATTTACATGTTGCTGTTTTATTAGAAGAATGAAGCTTTCACAAGGTTCTCATTTGGCCACAGTGTTTACAGACTGCAGGGAACATTGAAAAAGCCATGTTCTGCACTGAGGTAGGGACACAGTCAGTCAGCTCTACAACAGCAAAGGTATAAAACACAAAGATATAACTGTGTAAGTGAGAGCAGCAATAATTTAACAGAACAGCATATAAATTACAATGAATCTGTACAATCATACTGTACATGTTATTTACACACTGATCCACAGAGAGAGCTTTCAGCACTTTGACAGGCAACACTTTATTTTGGGTGGACATTAATGCCCTTGTTATGCCCTAATGAAGCCTTTTCAAGGCAATAGATTCTAATTAACTGGCTGGCATTTACTACTTTATTATTCCAGAGGACCTTCTGTGTGATATTGACAAGAAGCAGCATTAATTAGCAGAGTTCATACAGATTCCATGACCATACAGTACTCTACAGTACAGTACAGTAAGTCAGAGTCCACCCTTCATTCATTTAATTTCCAGTCAAAACGGCCATTCTGTGTGAACTTATTCATTTTTCAGGAGATATTTCTGAGAAGATTAGATAGAAAATAGTCCACTTGCATAAATAAGGAGAAAGTCAAAGGAAAATAAGTGAAGAAACAGGAGTTTCCAAAACTGGAGCTCAAAAACTGATGAAACACTACAGAGAAAATGAGACTCCTAACAACCACCTGGAAGAGCTGGTAGACACCAACGCTGCTGCCATCAGATAAACAGCACTTAAAGCTTTCATCTTTGACCGAGAGGAGAAAATCAAGCTCCACTCTTGCTTCAGGGGCCGGATTCATAAAAGTGTATTAAGAAAGAAAATATACTTAATTCAATTCTTAATTAATTTACTGTGTTTGCACCCAGAAGAATTAGAGCTCCGCATTTCACCCATCCGTGCACACTATAGACGTACATACACGCACACTAGTGAACACACACACTGGGGGGCAGTGAGCACACTTGCCCGGAGCGGTGGGCAGCCCTATCCACGGCGCCTGGGGAGCAGTTGGGGGTTAGGTGCCTTGCTCAAGGGCACTTCAGCCACATGCTGTCGGCCGAGGGGATCGAACCGGCGACCTTCTGGTCACCAGGCTGGTTCCCACGACTGCCACCGTTTTCTTTAAACACTTCTCTTAACTAAAAAGTTAAGAGATATCACTGTTCTTAAGAATTCTTCGTCCTCATTGCACGTCGTTGCCATATGGCAACAATTACTTTACCTCAATTTTACGAATAAGCTGTTTAAAAAGAGTCTTTTACTTTGAAAGGATAAATACATCACATGACCAAGAGCTCTTATTATGATGCTGTTATTAACATCCATTCCAAATACTAATTGAAACTGTATTCATTTCCTGTATTTGGAAATATTATCATACATTTCACAGTATAAGCTGGATTTGTTTGGTCTTGTTTTCAATAAAAGGGTGTTTTTACAGAAATTTATGATGCAATTTTTTTAGATTTGATTGTGCTGTGGTACGATTGTACATTGTTGCCACATGGCAACAATTTACCAAATACCAAAAGATATATTTTTTTCAAATATATCCATTATTTAAGCAAACTCAAATAACAAAAACACATTAAAGCTTTTTTATCATGTGCAAGTAATAGTCCATGCAATAGAGGGCTGAGAACATCGGAAGATTTTTTCTTAACTCCTTTTTTTAGGAAGAATTTTAAGAACAAGTGGTAATCTTGAAAACATTGGGCCTCATTCTCCAATATCTTAGGTTTGTTCTGAAATGTGTTTGTTCTCTGTTTTGGACCTTTTTTGGTCTAAAGTAAAAATCTGGAGCTCCAAAGTGACAGTGAAGCAGCTCAAGAGCTGAACCAACCCGAGAATCAAGTTTGTTCTGAAACGTGGTCTTGAGAAAGGTTCTACGAAAAAGTCTCCATCAGATTCATGGCGTCTTCTTAAAGCGCAGACCTGATCTCACCTTTGTGCTCTTGGCTTCTGAAGCTTTTTTTTTCTCGAGAGCTGCATTTGAGAACATTCTAATGAACTTCTTAGTGTTTGACTTTAAAACCTTCCCAAGTTTTTTCTGAAAGTGTTTTCTAAGAAAGTTTTCGTGAACCCAGATCTGAAACGAGCCACATCCATCCTTCCCCTGTGAGAAGACGACTCAGCGCTGTGGGTCTGAAAGGACGTGTAGCTGATCAAGAAGAAACTCACTGAGAAAAGGAGATGGACACATCAAACAAAGAAGCTGAGCGATGGACTGACCACCCCAGAGTCCAGGCCTCATCATCACGGGATTATATGGGAAATGAAAGGAAGCTGTGATAAAGGCACAGTAAGCACTGAGAAATCAGTGTAACTTAAATTTGTTATATATGTTTTTCCTTTTTTCCAGACGCTGAAAAATGAATAATTCTTAATCGCTGATGTTTCTCAGTAACACCATCATAGATGGAAATGTTGACTCTTTAAATGGTCAGGGCCAAAGCTTTATTAAACCCGTCTACAACCTAAGAACAGCTCAGCCAGTTTGCACAGAAGTCCCTTTAGTTACTGAATAATAAGGCTTAGTATGTAATAAGCCTGAGATTTTAAGGGGCTTTATTTAGAGCTAACTGGCTTGCTAAGCCTTAATATGTGCATAACAAGGGCAATATAATGTACCTAAAGTAAAGTGTTACAGAAGAGCGTCCAAGAGTCAGAAAGACCACCGGTCACCTGCATCCGCACGACTCCACCACCATGTCCTCATACTGCTTGTACACCACGTTATTCCCTGCATCTATATACAGGATGCTGATGGGGCTGAGCTTGGACGGCACGCAGCAGCTGGGTGGCATGTTGCTGGGGTTCATGGAGTTCATCAGAGTCTGGATGATGGCGTGGTTGGTGGGCTCCAGGTGCGATCTAAGGGGAAAGTCGCAGATGCCCTCGCAGTGGTACGCCTCGTAATCCAAGGGGGCGATGATCCAGTCGTCCCAGCCCAGCTCCCTGAAATTCACATGCAGGGGCTTCTTGCTGCACCTGGACTTGGATTTCCTGCCGTGCCTCTTGCCATGACGGTTCTTCTGCGCGTTCCTCCGCTTCCGCCGAGGTTTCGAGCGAGGAGCTTTCACCTTTCCGCCCCGCTCAGGCCCCCACAGCTTAATCTTCTCCCGTTTCTCATAGAAAAGGCTCTGCCTCTTCTTTGACCTGGTGAACACCACCAGGATGGCTTTCTTCTGCTGCGGGCGAGCGTGTCGGTGAAAGCCGAGATGCTGCAGGTCCACGTCCCTCTCAGGGTTGTCGAGGGTGGCCTTGAGCTCCAGGCAGAAGTACTTCCCCTGTGAGTGGCGGTGACGCTCAGCAAAAATGTCCCACACGTCTAGAACCTCCCATCGTGGTTTGTGAGAGTTCTCCAGATCCAAAGTTCTGGAGTCCAGCAGTTTGTGGGACTGGCAGGACAGGAGCTGAACCTCCACAGCTCCAGTTCCAGATGCCTGGAAGCTTCCAGAGACTTTTGTGTAGATTCTCAGCTCGGCGCCCAGCAGCTCTGCTTTATCGGAGAGGGTCGAGACATCAAACAAGTACTTCTGTTTCCACAGCGGAGAGGTCGAGGGGTCATCTGAGGGAAAAAGTGGAGATTTAGGCTCATGAATGCAGCGGTTTTACTTTTTTAGGTAGACTTCATTCAGTCTGAAGCACTGGTTGGTTTAAGCTTGACGGCAACTAGTAATTAAATTCATATGCACACTTAAAATTGATGGTTCTTCAAGGGTTCTTTAATAAAGAAAATGGTTCTATATAGAAAAATGAACACCCAAAGCACCCTTTGCATGAGTAAAGGGTTCTTTGCATCGTAGATTGTAACAAAAAAAAAGGAAAAGGAACAAGCTTCACATGGCAACAACCATTTTGGTGCTTTTTCAAAAAGGTTCTATATAGAAGGATCTACAGCACATTCTCCATCAGTTTGAAGAACCCTTTCACGATGCAAAGAGCCCATAAACCATGGGCAGGGTTCTTTGATTGCACGTGGTTCTACACAGAATCATTTTCTTTATTGAAGAACCCTTGAAGAACCATTATTTTTAAGTGTGCAGGCCGACTTACATTTATATACTCGTCAGTAAGTACCTGACTAAAGCAAGTCTCCTCACAAATACATCTGATAAGAAGTATTAGAGGTGGCTGAAATGGCTTCAAACCACACTAAAGATAAGAACCTTGACTCGGGCAGAAGGAAAAAAGAGCACAAGGAGCTTCAGTAAATATATCGTAGGTCTGCAGCGGAACTTTTTAGTCCATTCAGAACAAAACGTGTAGCTTGTTCGATTCTGTTCTTCTCTGTTTTGGAC
Source organism: Pygocentrus nattereri (assembly GCF_015220715.1). Classification (NCBI taxonomy): domain Eukaryota; kingdom Metazoa; phylum Chordata; class Actinopteri; order Characiformes; family Serrasalmidae; genus Pygocentrus; species Pygocentrus nattereri. The sequence goes on along the minus strand of NC_051211.1, from coordinate 3,226,473 downwards.
CTTTTTGGTCTAAAGTAAAAACCTGAAGCTCCAAAGTGACTCAGTGAGCTGAACCAACACACATGAAACCCCACACAGAGAATTAGAGACTAAGTACTAATGAGAAAAATGGAACTGTTGGTTGGAACATTGACTGGATCCCATATTGTGAGCGTGAGGATTAAATGTAGACGTAGTGTGATTTGGTGTTACGAGAATGACCCATTATTCTAATCGGATTTAATCAGATAAACAGAGATGCTGTATATATGTTATTATTCCATATAGAGTGTGACGCAACATGTTCAAATGACATGTTTTGTTGACTTTCTAAGTGAAAAGTTCCTCTACAGGGAATTTGACACTTTTCTGCACAGTTTCTATTAATTGGAATTTTACATGCTGGAAAATAATGAAACAAAAAAACGTAAAATGTGCCGTAACTTTTCCACAGGCCACAATTTCCATGAAACTCAGTAAATAAACAGTATTTCTGTGTTGAGATGTGCAGAAGTGTGTTCTCTGTGGAGGCTGTGTTAACTTACAATTAATTTACATAAATAAATCAACAAAGCCTGTAGTTTAGCCAGGGCATCCAAACACTGCATACAATATACACACATATACTCTATATATTTAAGTACCTACATGTAATAATAAGTCCCATATGTGATCCATATTTCACCACTTTCGGAAAACAAAGCACTCACTCTGTGAGGAAACACGGTCGGGCGCCTTTTAGAACGTGATAAAACGCTATGATGGACGGACCAACAGAAATGCTCCAAGATGAATTAGAAAAAATCTTGTCAACTTTGATTCAAAGTTACGAAGGTATTTTTCTCTGTCCAGTAAAGTGGCTCTTCAGGACATGTGATGTGTTGTGAGTGCCTAAATGTAAAAATGTGTATGTATGTATTCTATATTGTCAATGTCCAATTTGGACGCAGCAGCCGTGCTTTAAGTTGAACTTAAATATCTTTTAAAGTATAAAATAGCTTTTATTTTTTATATTAATTTGTGTTATATGTTAAGAACATTTTGACCTCCTTCTGTAAGGTTAGTATTTTGGAGATATGTTTTATATGTTTATATATATATATATATATATATATATATATATATATATATATATATATATATATCGCTGTTGTCAGATCAAAACCTCGTGTCTCCAAAACTATAACTTTACAGGAGAAGGTAAAAACTTACTCCACTTTTAATGTAAGCCGTCTTTATAAGTCATTTTAGGTCATTTCTTTTGGACCAATCATCATGGAATTGACACACAATATGTAGGACTATGGGTTTTTTCAAGTTATGTCAAAAACTGACATATATATATATATATATATATATATATATATATATATATATATATATATATATATATATATATATATATATTCTACATCCTTTTAACACACCAGCTTTCATGATGAATGGACCAATAGAAATGCTCTAAATCTCTTTACATTAACTTACATCGAAGGGTAATATTGTTTTTGCCTTCTCCTCCTAAATTTACTACTTTGGAAATTATTGTTTTCTTTGGACAGTGATGATATATACACTCCTAGAAATGAAGGTACATTTTTCACTCATCAAGGTAAAAACAGTGTAGATGTTCCCTCAAAGGTTCTACAGTGGTTCTAAGGTCTGATTGTGAAGCTTAAATCAGGTTCTCCAGGTGAAAAGTTGGTATTTGTTCCTTTTCATAACCGAATGTTTTAAAGCAGAGCAGTAGAGTAAAAGCCTGGAGGCGAGGCGGGGTGTGTGGAGTCAGTCCAGCTTAGAACAGATCATCTCAGTGGATTATGGTTCAGTTATGATCCCTGACTGAAGGCACTGAGATGGAGCCCTGAGGGTTCCACCCCAGTGAATATATATTCTAGATGGTTTTGAAAAGTATAAGAGGGATTTTAAGCTTCGCATGAAGGTGTGGATTATAAGACCCCACAACCACAAAACCTCACATCTCCAGAAAGTTGACTTTCCAGGAAGAGGGAAAAACTGCTGAACTTTTAATGGAAGTCAATGGAGAAATGTTTTATGTTTAATGTTTCCAAGTCATTTTGGAGCATTTCTGTCGTTCTGTTCATCATGAAATGTTGGCACAATATAAAGAGCAGGCGTTGATTTCAGATTCCATAAAAAATATGGAAAATGACAAAGGTGGAGATGTGAGGTTTCGTCCCAACAGCGATGATATATTTCCATATGTTTAAAATGTGTCAGGATGGTGTTACATTTCTCTGTATGTTTGTTGCATATGTATACATTCAAAAACCTACACTATTATATATATATATCCTCTACGTATGTGCATATTTCAATATATTGATGCATATATTAAATAATGGCACTGCTAAATTTATATGTATCACACAGTTAAAACACATTTATATTGCCCATATATTTTTAATACATTTTCATATTAATTCTCTTCCAAAAAAGTGATCAAGCAGGTAATTATTCTGATGTCACTCACCTTGACCCTGATCCACAAAGCTGGTGATGGTGTTGGCGGCCTTGGAGGAGCGGAAGAAGCTCGCATTGAGCCCCAGCTTCTCCGCAGCTGAGAAGGTCTTGTAGATGGACAGCATGTAGTCGTGAGGTTCCACCGAGTGCCAGCGCTTCCTCCGGGCTGAGGCTGGAGCTGGAAGCCCTTCCCTGACACGGTTCCTGCCTTTGGGACCAGCCGGCAGGAGAAGCTGGGCTGCTGGAGAGCCTTTTGGATCCACGGACACAGAGTGGGCACAGCTCAGGAGAAAAGCAAAAGCCATGGACAGGCTAGCCGCATGCATAGTGGGGAAAGGAGTAAGTTTAACAGGAGCGAGAAGTTTGAGGAGGGAGAGCTGAGCTCTTAGGAGACCTGGAGAGCTGAGGAGAGCTTAGCTGAGGAGGTCCTAACCCCCCTCCTCCCCTTAAATACTCCCACTCAGCCTGCAGTGTGGAGCTGGACCTGTGAGAGTCCTCTTACATCATCAGGCTGACCTGACCTGGACTGCTCCATCCTCCCTCTGCTCACCTCACAACCTGCCTCTGAGACTCAGAGCTCTCATTTAAAGAGTTTTACATTGCAGTAGATCCGTCCTGTTTCTCAGTGTGAGATGAGTTTCAATGCAACAGTGATTCATGAGGAACATCTGGAACTCTGATTAGTAAGAAGCGACAGAGTAAGATCTGAAATCTGTGGTTTCTCACGACCTCTAGTGGTCAGCAGACAGAAATGCACTGAGCAAAGTCAGCAGAGAAGAAAAACTCAAACCTAAACGGACCTTTTATACCTGGTGAGCTCATATGACCAGTTTAACCCCCTAACATTCCAGGCTTATTACATACTAAGGCTTATTATTCGTTAATTGCAGGTACTTCAGAGCAAACTAGTGGAGTTGTAGAAGTGTGTGGTAACACCTGGCTTAGTAAGGAGTTAAAGAGCAGTTCCACTGACTGTTCAGAACCTCTGCATAATTAAGTGGTTGAGGTGTAAACAGTCATTCTGAGTGGGTTTGGTGTGAAACGGTTCAGACGTCTTTACAGTGGTGGTGATGGGAACCGGGCGTCGCCATGACTACAACACAGATATAGACACTTTATTTACCATCCAGAACCACCAGAGAACCTACGAGAGGCTTCATAACCATTGGAATCACAACGATTGGAATCATAACCAATTCATGTGGTCATTTTCCGAGTGGGAGGTTTCAGAGGCGGACGTCTGGTTCTGGTTCATATTCATTGTTTTCCTTCTGGGTTTATTTTGGAAGATTTTGCCCAAAAAATCAGCAACATTGTAACGATGGGTACCAGAACTTTCTTACATGACGCAGTGGGTAGCGCTGACGATAAAGAGAGGCTGGAACATGCTCATGTGGAAATGAATTATGATTGATTTAATACACAAACCCACACAAACATCACGGGTCGAGATCTAAGAGAAAAAAACACAATGGAGAAAAACACTGAACGTTCGTCAAAGGACATGAATATTCAGACTCCACGTCTAGTTGTATGTTGTTTGATAACATGAACACACGTAGATGAAGACACTCATGTTTCTTTTGCTATTTAATTTTATTGATAATTTTGCACAACATAAAAATCTCCGAAAATCACAGAATCTATGTAAAGTGTCATTTAAAGTAAAGTGAAATGTGAAATTTGCTTTGATTAGATTCAGGATATGTACAGTACTGTGTGAAAGTCTGAGGCATCCAAGACACGTTTTTCAAAATGTATGTATTTGTGTAGTTTGTGTTTATTTGCTGAGAAGTGTAAATATTTGACTAAACAAAATGTATAGAATATTAATTAATAATAATATATATATAATAAATAGTGATTTTCTGGATGTGAGTGTGTTTGTTTACCCATCTCCAAGCCTCTCCTCGAGGAAGTCCAGTATTATATGTAGTTAAAAAGCAGCTCCTGGTTTGACCAATCAGTGCTCAGTAAATTGAGCTCATGATGTAATCGATGATATTAACGAGTCTCTGTGGCGGCTGTGAAGGTGTCACGGAAAAAGGACCCGAGAAATTCTTGTTCCTTTTTATTGTTTTTCTGTTTATTTGAATTATGAATACGACTTTATTCTAATGTATATTGTGATAAACTCACTTTAGATGCCTAAAACCTGCGCACAGTACTGTAGAATGCAGATATTATGGTAAACTTCTCACATTATATGTAGTAACTCCAGAATTACTGGCACCCTTAATGAACTTGAGTGAAAAATGAGGACTTTTTGCTCATCAGTTTGATCTTAGACTGAAATTATGAGAGGAATCTAATCTAGTCAGGAAAAAAAAACATTCTGGTTGATTCTAACGACAAAATATTATTACCTCGTACTTCCATTCATATGTTGTAAATTTACCCACAATTCAGGCCACAGTGCATTATTACAGGCCTTCCCGTCCCAAAGCCTTCCCAGGAGAGCAGAGGCTGTTACTTCAGGAAAGAGGGACAAACTCACTATTAACACCCCTCATTTTAGAAGAAACGCTGGATCAGCAGGTGTCTGCAAACTTTTCCATGCATCATTTTCTGTTATTTCACTCTCCTGTGCAAATATGGCAATATTGCAGTAATATTGAGTGCTTGGCAAAGTCAAGGTGCAGAAAGTACCGACTGCTAATAACTACCAATAACTGTGTCGTGATTATAAAAGCTTTTCTACAGCAAAGACAATAAAAAACCTCATTCTTTTCCAAGGGTGCCATTAATTCTGGAGAGCACAGTCAGTATTCATCATATCCTGTCAGGAGGTAGATCAAAAGTACAGACCAACGTTATTTAGCCACCAAAAAAGACATTTTATGCAACTAGAGAATAATAAGAAAGATATATAAACCTCCACAAAACTCTCAGAACCACATAACGTACATATCAGTATCATATCAGTTACTGAAATTAGAAATATATCATCTTTTAGAGATGAAGGAGAAATCTATTGAGGCTGATCAGGCTGTACATACAGCTCCACCTGTTCTACACTGCACAGTACAGTAGATGCAAGACACTCAGCAGGATCAGCATGTACACAGTCCCCATTGCGTAGTGAGGACTGGAGTCGAAGATGCTGGGGAATTCACTGTCGGTGGTGGACCCCACTGTGGATGTGCTCTGAGTGGTGTCTGTGATGAGGGAAGAAGTGGTAGAACATTAGATGATGTGACAGAGGGGACATCCACAGGATACAAGAACGAGGGGGCGTGTTAGTGATTTTACCATCATTATGTTAGGAAGTTAGGCATGATACAATGTATACAACATGATAATACACACATAATAATAATCAGTGTTGGCCCACCATATACAGGTTATACAGGGTGATTCAAAAAGATTCATCCGAGTTCAAAGCGCCATACTTTTACAACCATGAGGCATCGAGGAACCAATCACATACCAATTGAAAGAGGGGGGTCATAGAGTTTCTGACTGTCAGTCTGGCAGTGAACCCCCCACAGCTAAGAGCGCTCGTCGCTGGTACCAACAGTTCCAAGAAAAAAGGTCACCAGCATCACCAGATCTCACACCACGTGACTGTTTTGTGGGGGTACGTTAAGGATTCTGTTGATGTGCCACTCCCAGCAACACTGGATGATCTCCGAAATCTCACTGAAAGAGCCGTGAGAGCAGCGACGCCCGACGCCCGACAGCTGGAGGAGGTTCAGACTGAGACCTTGTACAATTACATAATTAACTTTATGCTCATTTAAACCGTTTATAGTTCACTGCACTGTTCTGTAATGATTTACACTTGAAATGAATCATTTTGAAATTGGATGAATCTTTTTGAATCACCCTGTACACACTGCACTGTTCTGTAGTGATTTATAAGCGAACCGAATCATTTTGAAATTTGTGTATCACCCTGTATTGTCTGTACTGGTATATCACAACATTGGCACACAGTATGGAACTGTGCACATGTGGTTGAATCCCATCTGTTTGTTAGCTGTACTATGTACCGTTTGGGTGCAGGAGCCAGAATTTTAATTCCTACTTAGCGCACTTTGCATTCAGCCCAAGCGCAGAGAAAAGGGACGTCCAACACTGCTAAGACCAGAAATCGCATACAGGTGCCAAAGGACAGCAGCATTGCTATGGCAGTGGGCAAAACTACCAAGTGAAGGTTTTCTGCATTGAATAGTGCGGTAATGATAACAAAGAACCGAACGGTTCATAAGATGACTGCAGTACACAATGAGGGGGCCTGAATGCTCACTTGGAAACATACCGCTGAACTTACATGTCTTAGCAGAATAGCTGTTTATCTTGATTATTACTACTAATAAATCTTTTTAAAAATATGTGCCGCATCACATTTTCCGTTGTCCATTGTCTTTTAAAAGCAACATGCCACTTTTTAATTTTAGTCATTTCATCAGTGATAAGGGGAGGGAGGTTTACTGCTAACTTGTGCCTAACAACACTCCTCACCCGTGATAAAATCACTGTGAGGCACCGCTTCTTGTGGCTTATTGCTTTCTTGTACACAATTGGCTGTGCACTTTAAAATCCAGCTTTAAAAAGCTGAATAAGCAGTTAATGTTTACGGCATTGTAGACGATTCCCTTTGGAGTAATTCTAAAGGAAGAAAGTTGAAGAGTGAAATCAGAAGGCTTGTAAGAAAGCAGCAGCACTCAGGAAGCATGGGCTCATTAACTTTATTAACACTAACTTAAAAATAATCCGATATAATAATCTCTTGTGATATTGAATTTAATCAGCATTATTAATAATAATCACAGTAAACAACAACAATGTAGCACAATGACTTTGAATAACCTGCCACATAATAATAACACAGAATTTAACCGATGTGGTCATAGGTATATGGTATATTGAGCATTTTACCTTGGACGCAACTTTTACTCTGAAACAGATTTTAAAACTGGAACTATTTATTACAGAAGTTACACACGAACTGGTCAAGCTGTTGTGAGTAAAGCACTGGGTGAGGTTGTAGTACAGCAGATGAGGTGGAGAGTGTTGGAGGGAGAAGACAGAATTTGTAGGTATATTACTGTAATTTTGGAGAAGCAGACTTACTTGTAGGACTTGCTGTAGGTGTCACGGCCAGGACAGTGAAGGACCTGGACTGAGCGTTCCAGTCGTTCAGAGTGAACGCCAGTGTCAGATTCTTCCCTGTGGAAAAGAGGAAAACATTTGACAGTGAAGACAGCACCTACAAAAGGGACTGTAGTTTCTGCTTATTACCAATGCAGAAAGATGAGACCTCTAGAAAACAATATCAACTGATTAGTATTAAAGGGGACGTTTAGAACGTTTAGCGTAATGTTTGACATCTGAGGAGTTCAATGCCTCTAAAAGCTCCCTCACGGAAAGCTGTTACATGAAATGGTTATGAAGTCTGAGACAGTGTTGCATGATATTTCTGCAATGAGACCAGAAATTTGTTCTTAAAAATACATTCATAGCAGAAAAATAAGCAGAGCAAAGAAGACCCCAAAGAAAACTGACTTTTCAATTTGCCATATTTTACCATCAACAACACTAGGGGGCAGTTGGGGGCAGTTGTGAGCTGGAGGTTAGGGATCTGGCCCTGTGACCGGAAGGTCGCCGGTTCGATCCCCAAAGCCGACAGTCCATGACTGAGGTGTCCTTGAGCAAGACACCTAACCCCCAACTGCTCCCCGGGCGCCATGGATAGGGCTGCCCACCGCTCTGGGCAAGTGTGCTCACTGCCCCCTAGTGTGTGTGTGTGTTCACTAGTGTGTATGTGGGCTCACGGATGGGTTAAATGCGGAGGTGGAATTTCCCCAGTTGTGGGATCAATTAATCAGTACGTATAAAAATTCAGAGGACACGTGTGGTGGTTTTGGACAGTGAATAATATGTCTATATTTGTGTTGTAGTCATAGCCTGGTTCCTATGACCCCCACTGTAAAGAAACCCGGGTCTCTACAATCAACCACTTCACACCAAACCACTCTGAGTGCCTTTGCTTATATCTTAATCACTGAATCATACAAGTTAGGTAAAATTGGTGAAGTCCTCATAGGGCTGATTCTGAGGTCACTCACCAGGGATAGAGATGGCCAGGTTGGTGTAATTGGCCCAGCAGGTTGAGAAGAGGATGGTGGTGTTTCCGTACAGGCCGTCTACTGGGTTCCCACTAGAGTCTTTGAGCACAGCCGTAATTGTTAGAGTTGTCACCCCCACTGATACGCAGGCCCCCTGGACACAAAGGCCAGCAGAAGTCAATGTGAGATTTATACAGAATTTTTACAGACCTCCACATGCTACAAACCTCTGGCCCTCAGCTTCAGTACTAAAGCCCTCTTCGGTGCATATTTTGAAAAATGCTCTGTTAAGTGATGGCAGGGAGGCTGACCCAAGTGCAGAGGGGAAAACCCACGAGAAACTTACTGACGCGATGGAGATTGAATTTGGTGATTGTGCACATTGGAGTCCAGGTGACCCAGAGCCAGGCTCGAAGTGCCGGTGTACTGATTGGCAAAATGGGAAAAACGCCTCAACAAATGGGACATAAAAAGGTGGAAAAAAGGCAAACAAAGGGGACGCAGCGTGCTCAAACAAAGGCTAAACTTTTGGTTTTTTACGTAGTTTTGGGGCAGTTTCTCTCTTTTGTTTTTTCCAGCCTTCTTTCTTTTTCCTTTGTTTTCTCTTTCCTGCCCTTTTTGTTTAAATACCAATCTGGGCTATGTACCGTACCAGTCACCCCTGTACAAAGGTGTGACAAAGGGCTGCTGTTTGACACAGCCTTAGGTAGAGTCCAAAAGTGTGCCAGGTTGGGTCTAATCAGCCCGAGGGCTTTTGGGAATTGGAGTTCCCTGAACCTATGGCACCTTGTTGCTGTGGCCCTCTGCTGGTCATCTCAGCAGTCAAATCAAAATCAAGCAGAAAATACAAACGGTTCCAATAGAGGGCGACAGTGGCAAGGTGCCCAGCCTTACATGTTCCTGCTATATTCATTATCTCTTTATGAGCTGTTTTACAGTAGAGGCCATCACTAGTGTAGGTACAGCATATAACCACCTACAACTAACCAAAGAAACGTTTGTATTTTCTGCTCGACTTTGATTTGACTGCGGAGGGCAAAGATGGTCCAATCATTTATCGTATGACCAGCACACATCTGTTTGTGTAGTTTTTTCTGCTTCTTCTTGCTGCTGTAAAAATCCACACATTAAAATAACCCAAATTAAACAAATGCTTGACTTCTTCTCGTTCGAGTGCTGTTGAGAAGCTCACCTCCTGGTCCACTGCCATGATGCACGGCTGTACACTTAGAGGTCCAGGCTGGAACCCAGCTACCGGCTGCTGCACCACGATCAGAGACGACACGCTCTTCACCGTCTGCACCGGTGGGTCCTGACGCGTCACCTCCTGACTGGCCACCTGACCCACAGAGACAGAGTCTATCACAACTGTACGTACTACCAGGCTGAGTGGCTTAATTAGGTTTGGCGTGAGTTCACAGTAGCGTAATGAGTGACTGCACTGGAAGAAAACAGTCATTTCCACTTGCACCTGTACACCGTGTATGTTTGTTCATCCTGGATCTCTTGATATGGGACAGCATTAGTGAGAAAATTTACAATGATGGTAAATTTCCTATTGTTAGGAAGGGTCTCCTTGTTCTCCCTCAGAAACCAGAGAATGAAGCGATAATCCAGCTCAGAATATCAGTGACCAAAGTTATTACGGTGTTATCACGATATTGTTAAACGATATTAATAATGTTTAAAAAGCACTAATAATCCTTTTATTAAAGGTGTATAGGATAATAAGTACATTATTGGTGCTGCCGGAAAAAAACGGGTATCTCCATTTTTATTATTAATAATAATAATAATAATAATAATAATAATACATTGGATTCATAACGCACTTTTGTTATAAAGTGGGACCCTGTCATGGGACCCTGGACAGGCCATTGCAGTAAGGAGTAATGAGACTCTGTACCCCCATATAAATACAGCTGTCTTTTTTAGTTTTTGTGTACACATCAATCAGAAAAATGCTTTAGGTATCAAGTAAATAAAATACACTGCTCAAAAAAATAAAGGGAACACTTAAACAACACAATATAACTCCAAGTAAATCAAACTTCTGTGAAATCAAACTGTCCACTTAGGAAGCAACACTGACAATCAATTTCACAGCTGTTGTGCAAATGGAACAGACAACAGGTGGAAATTACTGGCAATTAGCAAGACACACTCAGTAAAGGAGTGGTCCTGCAGGTGGGACCACAGACCACTTCTCAGTACCTTTCTGCTTTCTGGCTGATGTTTTGGTCACTTTTGAATGTTGGTGGTGCTTTCACACTCGTGGTAGCAGGAGACGGACTCTACAACCCACACAAGTGGCTCAGGTAGTGCAGCTCATCCAGGATGGCACATCAATGCGAGCTGTGGCAAGAAGGTCTGCTGTGTCTGTCAGCGTAGTGTCCAGAGGCTGGAGGCGCTACCAGGAGACAGGCCAGTACACCAGGAGACGTGGAGGAGGCTGTAGGAGGGCAACAACCCAGCAGCAGGACCGCTACCTCCGCCTTTGAGCAAGGAGGAACAGGAGGAGCACTGCCAGAGCCCTGCAGAATGACCTCCAGCAGGCCACAAATGTGCATGTGCCTGCACAAACGGTTAGAAACCGACTCCATGAGGATGGTTTGAGGGCCCGACGTCCACAGATGGGGGTTGTGCTCACAGCCCAGCACCGTGCAGGACGCTTGGCATTTGCCAGAGAACACCAGGATTGGCAAATTCACCACTGGCACCCTGTGATCTTCACAGATGAAAGCAGGTTCACACTGAGCACATGTGACAGACGTGACAGAGTCTGGAGATGCCGTGGAGAGCGATCTGCTGCCTGCAACATCCTTCAGCATGACCGGTTTGGCAGTGGGTCAGTAATGGTGTGGGGTGGCTTCTTTGGAGGGCCGCACAGCCGTCCATGTGCTCGCCAGAGGTAGCCTGACTGCCATTAGGTACCGAGATGAGATCCTCAGACCCCTTGTGAGACCATATGCTGGTGCGGTTGGCCCTGGGTTCCTCCTAATGCAGGACAATGCTAGACCTCATGTGGCTGGAGTGTGTCAGCAGTTCCTGCAAGATGAAGACATTGAAGCTATGGACCGGCCCGCCCGTTCCCCAGACCTGAATCCGATTGAGCACATCTGGGACATCATGTCTTGCTCCATCCACCAACGTCACATTGCACCACAGACTGTCCAGGAGTTGGCGGATGCTTTAGTCCAGGTCTGGGAGGAGATCCCTCAGGAGACCATCCATCACCTCATCAGGAGCTGCCCAGGCGTTGTAGGGAGGTCATACAGGCACATGGAGGCCACACACAATACTGAGCCTCATTTTGACTTGTTTTAAGGACATCACATCAAAGTTGATCAGCCTGTCGTGTGTTTTTCCACTTTAATTCTGTGTGTGACTCCAAATCCAGGCCTCCATTGGTGAATAAATTTGATTTGCATTGATGATGTTTGTGTGATTTTGTTGTCAGCACATTCAACTTTGTACAGAACAAAGTATTCAATGAGAATATTTCATTCATTCAGATCTAGGATGAGTTATTTGAGTGTTCCCTTTATTTTTTTGAGCAGTGTGTGTAGACAATATATAAATAATATATATTGTGCTGATTATTTCTTTTCTACATTTTGGTCCAAAAACATTTTGCCAGCCTCTTCTGACTAATCATATTTATTCTGATTTATATGTTTATTATGGATTTAGATTGTAAAGCTAGTCTTTTTTAAAAAAAAACAGAACTACAGTGAATATTTTCTGTTTTCTTTGAATTATCAGACTTTTTATCAGCGGTTAAAACTAACCCCTCAGTCAGTTCCGGTTAACCCCACCACATCTAGAACTCCTGTTTGAGCAGAGACTGAACTGAACCAGACTAACTGAGCCATGTGTTACATTAAAGCAGACATTACAATCCAAATAAATGTCATTATTAGGTATCTATATAGTATTATTATACTAGATATAAAGGGTGGTTCAAAAAGATTCATCCAATTTCAAAATGATTCATTTCAAGTGTAAATCATTACAGAACAGTGCAGTGAACTATAAATGGTTTAAATGAGCATAAAGTTAATTAGGTAATTTTACAAGTGCTTAATATGAACCTCCTCCAGCTATACAGATAACATCAACGCCGTAGTCAAATTCATCCCAGACTGGATTGACCACGTCAGGTGTCGCTGCACTCACGGCTCTTTCAGTGCGATTTCGGAGATCATTCAGTTTTGTGGAACAGTCAAACAGTCAGAGACTCTATGATCCGCTATTTCAGTTGGATTGTGATTGCTAATATGAGGGTGCATTGAACTGACCTGGCTCCAGGACGGGTCACTGGGGGGAGGAGATGGGGGAACAACGCCCATTGATGACACGTTGAAGCCGATGGACTGACTCAGATTGCCGGAGACTGCAGCCTGACCCAGACTGTCAGCGATGTTCTTCAGCACTGCAAACTGCTGCTCACCTTCAAGAGACACAGACAGAGGTAAACACACAGGATCAGAGTTAATGACGTAATAATGAAGAGATAATGATAGCTATGGAATCAATGTTTTTATTTCAACAGTATAATTATAAAAATAAAATTGATAATACTTAAAGACATAAAAAGCTATTTATGAAGCATTTTTTCCTAATTATCTGATTTATTTTTCTATATTATGGCATTTACATCAACGTTTGTATCACTTACTCACAAAACATTTATGAAATAAAAAAAAAAGCCTGTTAAAAGTTTGGGGATGCCTTTTTTTCAGAACGGTTGAACAAATGAGCATCAGTTTTATTTGTTGGTATGCAGTTATTTATATTAAATGAAAGGCTGTTTAGATCTAGTTATTAATGTTTGTAAAAACCGTAAAACTGACTTCAGCTATCTCAAGAATAAAGCCAAAGCCCACTCATTTCATCCCCTTATCAGCACTCAGCAGCACTCAGAGCTTTGAGGGAGGGATGCGAGGTCTGATAAGGTGAAACATATAAAAAAGAACTAGCAGTGCCACATTAAAAAACAAACAAACTGTGAAATGACTTTAATTCAATTCCATTTGATTCGGGCCTGATCCAATATGATTCACTTCATACCATTTGATTCTGGCCTGATCCAATATGATTCACTTCATACCATTTGATTCGGGCCTGATCCAATATGATTCACTTCATACCATTTGATTCCGGCCTGATCCTATATGATTCACTTCATACCATTTGATTCGGGCCTGATCCAATATGATTCACTTCATACCATTTGATTCGGGCCTGATCCAATATGATTCACTTCATACCATTTGATTCCGGCCTGATCCAATATGATTCAGTTCAATTAAACTGAAATTGTACTGTAACTCTATAACTTCTTCCCACACCAGAGAGAGAGAGGAGATGGGACTCTGCGATCCGATGCTGAGTAAGCCATAGTGGATTGTTTTTTCAGGGATTTGCCCTGGTCGAGCCAGCTGAGCCACTATATATATATATATATATATATATATATATTTAAATCCTACAGAGGAGCTATGCACCTTTCACTCACCTTGCACCTGTGTAAACGTAATGTGAAAATAAACGTGATTTGATTTTGAACAGTGTAAAAAATGTCAGATCAACTTAAAAACTTCACGTGGTAACAAATAAATGAACTAGTTCTATGCATTCTAAATAAATACTTGGAATGAACGATTCTTTCAGTGAATGAATAAAACTGGTTCAGTTGATTGTTCCTATATGAAGTCATGTTTTGGGCTGACCAGCTGACGAGCCATTTTTTACACTGCTGGGTGTTCAAGCTTTTACACCCAGCTGCAGCTGCGTTGTGCCAACAAAACCACTCCAGGTAGTTTTCCTCACGAAAAGTTTTAAAAGGTACGGAGCCCAGCTGGTGACATCCTGTAGAAATAAAAATAATGCGTGGCCACGACTTAGTAAGGTGTGGGAATGAGATTGCAGCTTACTAAGTCGTGGCCATGCATTAGGATCTCATTCCCACGCACTAATAAGGCGTGGCGATGCATTAGGATCTTGTTCCCATGCATTAGGTGTTGCCTAAGAAAAGAGGAGCAGGTTAATTGAAGGTGTAATGTCTGCTGTTAGTGGTCAGCGGCTGCTCACTGGTGCTGTTGCTGGACGTCTCGTTCACTGGAGGCTGCTTGATCTCCACCTGAACGGTCAGCCCAGTGGAGCGCCTCCGCCGCGCTGAGCCCTCCCGGATGATGTTGGTGATGCGGATCATGTTGGGGGGAACCTTCAGGAAGGCAGCCAGGTTGGTGACCAGCTTGTCCCCGAAGAACTCCTCCTCGGTCATGAACGGGAGGTTCAAGGCGACGAAGAGAACCGGAGACGTGCGGATCTCGACAGGGCTGGAGCCTCGCAGCAGGACGTGCAGCATTTTGTAATCAGCATCGAAATAGTTGGAGCCGAGAGCGGAGCTCTGACTCGGGACGTACTGACCTGCAGGACGAAGATTGGCAGAGAGAAACATTGAGCCGCATCTTTTATACTTTATTCCAGCTGGAATTTTATATGATCTGACATGTTAATATAAGTGTGTAGGGGCTTGTTGAAACTAATTAGCATACTGTCATTCCAAATATCTCAATATCACTCAAAATCACCATAGGTCCTTTTTCTGAGGTACATTTTTATAAAAAGATTATTCGACTTAATATTTTATCCATTTCCTCCTCTGTAAAGAGCACATATCATGAAATGAACAACATTTACATTAAATATAAGCAAGTGAAGTTTCATAGAATTATTTTCCCAGTCCATACAGCCTGCACATGGAAACTAGGCTGAATCTGTTCAGCATTTTTATGACGTCTTCAAAACCAACTCACCACATATACATCCTCCTATTTAGCCTGCAGCCGTTTAGCCCCTCCCTTTACGCTCGGTAAGAAAGGGAGTTTCAGTCTGGAATGCTTTTTGAACGAAGCACAATACCGGACAGCCAATCAAAACAGAGCTCAGCAAAAGTTTGAAAACGCCTGGTATAATGATGTTTTGTTGATTTCTAAATCTAAATAATTTCTAACGTACAAATGAAATGACACTACAGCACTGTGTGAAAGTCTCAGGCACCCAAGACACATTTTCAAAATCTATTTATTTGTGTAGTTTGTGTTTATTTGCTGAATAAACAACATTTATAGAATATTAATTAATAATGATTTTATATATATATTTTTCTGGATAAGTAAGTAAGTGATACTTTTTTAATCCCACAAACGGGGAAATTCCACCTCCACATTTAACCCATCCGTGAAGTGAAACACCACATACACACACACTAGGGGGCAGTGGGCACACTTGCCTGGAGCGGTGGGCAGCCCTATGCATGGCAGTTAGGTGTCTTGCTCAAGGACACCTTAGTTATGGACTGTCGGCCCTGGGGATTGAACCAGCAATCTTCCGGTCACAGGGCCAGTTCCCTAACCTCCAGCCCACGACTGCCCCTATGTCGGTGTTTTTGTGTGTTTGTTTACCCATCTCCGAGTCTCTCCTCGAGGAAGTCCAGTATTATATGTAGTTAAAAAGCAGCTCCTGGTTTGACCAATCAGTGCTCAGTAAATTGAGCTCATGATATAATTGATGATATTAACGAGTCTCTGTGGCGGCTGTGAAGGTGTCCAGGAAAAATATGGACCCGAGAAATTCTTGTTACTGTTTGTTGTTTTTCTGTTTATTTGAATTATGAATACGACTTTATTCTAATGTATATTGTGATAAACTCACTGCTGAGGTCAACTGGTTAAACATTTGCTTAGATGCCCTAAAACCTCCGCACAGTACTTTACATATGAAATGAAACTATTTCTATGCGCTTGCTGAGTTTAACATATTAGAAAATTGAGAATCTACCAAAACTTTTACACAGGCCACATTTGATGTTTCCAGTGTCTTAAATTCAGCCAATAAACAGTAATTTCTGTTTTTTTGTAACCTATAAACTTTCAAACATCTGTTCAAAAATCTGGTTTTGGCTCCAAGCAGTGTGGCAATCTGACGGATGTTTACAGATGCTGCTGCTGTTTATTACACAGATGTTAATAACACCCTATGACATGTAATACAGACAGTTAGAATTCTAGACTTTGTGGCAAGCATGATTCACCATAGCTGACCAGACTGACTGGCACTGAAACACGGTGCCGAATGACTAGTTTTGAAGTAATTCGCTCGATAATGCTGATTAAAGGCTGCTCTCTCCTGTTCACTGTTCTGATTGCCTGACTGAACTGCTCCGTTTATCAGGTCTATGTTGAGCTGTACTGTACCGGCGTAGTCAGGCTTCAGCAGGGTGTAGTCTGTTTTGGCACTATTCCACTGCGCGTTGTTCGGTGCGACCAGGCGATTGTTCACGTAGACGTCCAGCCGCTGAGGATTTGAGTAAAACACCGCGACTTGAACCGTCTGAAAAAGGAGCAAAAAGAGACCAGTGGCTGAATAACTCCAACTCCAAATAACTCCAAACCTCCAGCCTCATTAGCCCTAAAGGCCAATTACACCTTTCTAAAGAAATTCGGCATCATTCAGTGGCTGATTAGTAAACAAAGCAGTTCAGAGTTCAGTGTGAAGTGATTCATTTACAGACGCAGCCAACTTTACAGTGGGAGTGATAGGAACCAGGGGTCGCCATGACTACAACACAGCTATAGCCATTTTATTTACTACCCAGAACCAGCAGAGAACCCTATGACGCTGTTTCAGAGCCACTCTTAATAATAAAAAAAAATAGTGGACTTTGAGAATAAAGTTGTAATATTTAGAGAATAAAGTCGTAATATTTTGACAATAAAGTAATATTTGGAGGATAAAGTGGGTTAACTAATGGGGGATAGCTGTAGGGGGTCTAACTGTAGGGGGCTAACTCTAGGGGGGTTAACTATAGGGGGGGCTTCCATACTGCGTTGGGGTCTTGGTTGCTGCACTGGCGCCGGAGCTCCTCTCACTCCCGTCTCTCTCTGTGGATCATTTTGATCTTCATCCTCACTGTCTGTGAAACTTCATGCCCTCTTTGAATGGGGGAGATGAAGCCCCCGACAGTCGTCTGTCAACAGCACAGACGGTTTCCTCCGAGTCCGTCCGGCTCTTTATTCTAGATAAACACAGTTTCCTGCTCAGCCGTTTCAGCCGGTTCTTATACTAATACCAGGCTGGTGCTGATGAGCAGGAGAGACAGAGAGGCTGAGTGTTTCTTTATGGGGGAATCAGTATGAAAGTGCAGCTCCACCAACTCAACGCCCCTCATTTAACACCAGGAGGTGCTGCTTCACTTCACGAAGCCTTTGGCCACAATATTGTGACCTTTATTGGTATTAATGCCACTTTAATGTCGTAATTCTACAACTTTTTTCCTCAAATATTATGACTTTTTTCTCAAAGTCTGAGTTTTTATATGCAATATTAATAGTAAAATAGTGATAATATGTTATGACTAATATTATAAGGCAGGTGACTCTGTGCTTTGAATAGAAAAAACTTTTTTTTTACTTGCGTAAGAACCACTGTAAAGCAATATCTCTCTGATCAGGCAGTGAATTCATAACCTCTTCATGTAGGAACTTTCTGTTGGACGTCTGGTTCCTATCACCACCACTGTGAGCAGTTCTGACTCACTGGTGTTTCACACCAAACCAATCTGAAGGACTTTGTTTACATCGTATTTAATTCCGTATTGGTCAGATGTTAGTGGCACGTAGCGAGAGAATACGGAGAGAATGCTGGTAGTGATCTGTCATACATCAGTGGGTTTAGCATTCAGCATCATGAGTCTCAGGCTCTGTGGGGATGTGCTGGTGAAGTAGATGTCGTAGGACTTGTTTGTGGCCACAATGCTGTGGAAGAGAGAGACTCTCTTTTGACACGTGTAGCCTGCACACCAGCCGTGGTCTTGTGGGCCTGTGCAAACAGAGTCAAAGTTATCAGACTAACAGCAAACACATCAAAATATCGAAATATCCTACACACAAATAATGACTTAATTAATTAATAATGAAATAATAACTACGTTTGGAATACTGTCAACCCAGCCCAAATTATGTTTAAAAGACTTCTGTGTGAAAATACAAATCTAATTAAAGTAATTTAGTTGTTTATGTATTTGTTTATGTATTTATGTTAGTTCATCTATTGGAAGAAATAAAACAGAAAACATTTTTTTTTCCATAACTCTTGCACAGGCTGCATCTTATGTTTTATTTATGTCTTTATTTATTTCTATGAATTATATAATTTGCTAAAGTTTGATTGTAAGCAGTAACTGTTTAATCAATTTGTAGGATTTGACTTTCACATGTAATTTGACCAGCGGTGCACAAACGACTGCATATGGGGCCCAAATACAGACACCAAAAGGTTCAATCTAGAGTTGGGACAGACGTACCGTTCAGCAGGTCCACATAGCCATCTCCCAGCACAGCCACAGGAGACAGACGCCTGGTTTCAGTGTCCGAGTCCAGACTCTCGATCACCAGCATCCTGTAGTTCAGCCCAGAGCACTTGTAGGCCTGCCAGGAGCTCATATACACACAGCTGGAGTCCCGGATTATACCTGCAGCGCCATATATGGATCAGTGTAGAATGACCTCAGAGTTCAAAACACATTTCAGACTTTTGATTTATTTGGACTTTAGACTAAAATCTTTTTGCGACCCTCTGCTTTAATTACGATTATTACATTAAAACAAATGAGTCAAAATTCCATTTCATAACACTACCCAAACTTTACCAGATGTTTCAGTAGTGTCTGTTTATGTAGTGACTGTTTCTGTAGTGTCTGTTTCGGCAGTGACTGTTTCGGCAGTGACTGTTTCTGTAGTGACTGTTTCAGTAGTGACTGTTTCAGTAGTGACTGTTTCAGTAGTGACTGTTTCAGTAGTGACTGTTTCATTAGTGATTTTGAGTAGTGACTTTCAATAGTGACTTTCAGTAGTGTCTGTTTCGGCAGTGACTGTTTCGGCAGTGACTGTTTCGGTAGTGACTGTGTCGGTAGTGACTTTCAGTAGTGACTGTTTCAGTAGTAACTGTTTCAGTAGTGACTGTTTCAGTAGTAACTGTTTCTGTAGTGACTGTTTCAGTAGTGACTGTTTCTGTAGTGACTGTTTCAGTAGTGACTGTTTCAGTAGTGACTGTTTCAGTAGTAACTGTTTCAGTAGTGACTGTTTCTGTAGTGACTGTTTCAGTAGTGACTGTTTCAGTAGTGACTGTTTCTGTAGTGACTGTTTCTGTAGTGACTGTTACAGTAGTGACTGTTTCAGTAGTAACTGTTTCAGTAGTGACTGTTTCTGTAGTGACTGTTTCTGTAGTGACTGTTTCAGTAGTGACTGTTTCAGTAATAACTGTTTCAGTAGTAACTGTTTTAGTAGTGACTGTTTCAGTGACAATTTTAACATAATTTGAGCAGAAGTCAAAAACGCAGTCAGTACATGACCAGCAAACCCAGCTATATTTTTCATTAAATACACAAAAAATGAATTGCAGAAAATCTGTTTCAGAAGTGATGATTCTTAATATTCCTCACTGATTTTTTAGGACACATTTACTTCAAAACAGTGGGATCTAACTGCTGGCCATGTGGTCATGAGGGACAGCGTCACTTCCTGCTCTAAAATACCGTCTTTCAGTAATGACAAAAATGCAGGACAGCATTTTTCAATACAGTTTTTATATAAAAATTAAACTCATGATAAATATAAAAATGAAAAATAATGAAAAAGATCCTTTAAAAAGTTACGTTATAAGTTGTATTTTCAGAAGTTTATATTTAGGAGTTTAGGAGCGTAAATGTAGAACCTCCCAACTGAATGTACCCTGTAAAAGATTATTTCATATATGTTTAGGTTATTGCAACCTCAGTTAATGCCTTTTATGTTGTAAATAAAGGTTTTGCAAAATAATCCTTGTAGATATCTATTGTTTAAATACGTGATTGTTTTTTTTAAATAATTTTTTTTATTTGTGAGCGCTGTTTGAACTAATTTGGTAGAATGGTCCATGTCCTGTATGTCTTTTGCCTGGCTGAAGCTGAGATTCTAGATACAGCTGGCAGAAAGGTTCACTGGACTTCATGTTATCTGGATCGTTAAAAGGGAAAAACTTATACACACCTTTGTTTGGCGCTATTTGGTTCACAGGAATACGGCTGCCGTTGAGGTAGGTGAGCATGACTTTGGGGATACGGTAATCTCCCAGCCCGTGTCGGGGGTCCCCGTTCCACTCATACTCAGACTGGGGCACCACCGACCCTACTGCCCCCAGGAAACTACCATCCAGGTCATTCAACAGGCTCTTCTTCTTAGCGTCACAGTCCATGTCCACACAGTCGGATGGGTTCACCTTGCTGTAATGAGTGAATCATAGTTAAGACACCAATATTGATCAATATTGCAGTTTAAATTATGATTCTTTTCTATAACTTGCTTTTTTCAGGCCATGAAGACCAACACATCCACGTTTTTGTGGCTTGAGACTTGAACATTGAACATAATCCCACTTACACTCTTAAAAAAGAAGGTTCCTTAAGGGTTCTTTAGTAAAGAGAATGGCTCTATATAAAACCATGAACACTCAAAAAACCCTTTGCAAGATTAAAGGATTTTTGTATCATTAAAGGGTTCTTCAGACTGATGGAGAACATGTTTTATTAGGTTCTATATAGAACCTTTTTGAAAAAGCACCATCATAGCAATAAAAGAACCCTTTTTGGTGCTATATAGAGCCATCTATGCCACTCTGAGATCTAAAGAATCCTTTATCGATGCAACAAATCCTTTAATCATGCAAAAGTGTTCTTCATGGTTCTGTATAGAACCATTTTCTTGAATAAAGAACCCTTGAAGAACCATCATTTTTAGGTGTGTGGTTGTGTCTGTGTTGTCATGCAGCATATTCAGTTGGTTCTGATTAGTCTGACTGTGCCCAAGATCCATGTTATGAGATTAAATGTTTAGATTAGATTAAACTTGTAGAGGCAACGTTGTTGATAAATTAGACTACACTGCAAAAGTGGCATCTCGTCAAGTGAAATGATCTTTAATGTAGTCAGTATGTCTAATATGTCCCATTTTAAGGTGGCTGTGCACTTATTATAAGAATTTTTAGCTTGTTTTAATGGTAATTTAATTGTAATGTTTTAACATTTTTCTTTGTTTTAAGTCATTTTATTAACTAAAGTGATCTCTCTATACTGGTAGATAATTTAGCTGGTTTCAAGCTCATTTCTTACAACAAGCACAACCATCTGCCAACATAGTGAGACAGTTTTAAGTGATACTTTTTTTTTTTTTTTTATCCCACAAACGGGAAAATTCCATCTCCGCATTTAACCCATCCGTGAAGTGAAACACCACATACACACTAGTGAACACACACACATACATACATACACTAGGGGGCAGTGAGCACACTTGCCCGGAGCGGTGGGCAGCCCTATCCACGGTGCCTGGGGAGCAATTGGGGGTTAGGTGTCTTGCTCAAGGACACCTCAGTCATGGACTGTCGGTGCTGGGGATCGAACTGGCAACCTTCCGGTCACAGGGCTGGTTCCCTAACCTCCAGCCCACGACTGCCCCACTTTACTTTACTTAAAAATATTATTTAAACTAAGTAAAAGAAATAAGCTAAATCATCTTCAGTTAAGCTCACAGCAATCTCAACAGGAGAAATATTAGATTGTTTGACTATATTTAAGATAATGTTACATGACAAAATACCATTTTTGGAATGTATAATTAAAACTGCAGCTCTTGCAATTTGAAAGCGACACTCTAACATTCTAAATGATATAAAGCATTAAATCTTTCAGCTCTATAAAATGATAAAAAGGCTTCCCCTCTGGCAGAAGACCAGTTTTTAAGCAGCATATAGATACGAGCAGCAAAACGGCAAAACAAAATATGCTGAAAAATAGCTGTGTAAGGGCTCAGCCTGCGCCGCCGGCCGCCAGCAGAGGGCGACAGCAGCGAGGCGCGACAAGTTCAAGGAACTCCAATTCCCAGAAGTCCTTGGGCTGATTAAGGCCAACCTGGCACACCTGTGGGCTCCTCTACTTAACAGCAAACAGCAGCCCTTTGTCACACCTTTGTAGGGGGGTGACTTTGTAGCCTAGGTGGGTCTTTAAAGAAAAGGACAGTGAAAGCAAAAAGAAAAGAGAGCTGGAAAAAACGAGCCTTCATTCAGAGTGGTTTGATGTAAAAAGCTTCATTGTAGAGCGACTTCATTTCACAGACTTCTGATGTCTCTACAGTGGTGGTGATGGGAACCAGGCGTCGCCATGACGTCACCATTTACCATTCAGAACCACCAGAGAACCTACACGAGTCTCCTGGGCTTTACATGTAATGTTGATGTTGGTAGATCTCAAAAAATGCATTTTCCTCAGGGACTGTTTTGCCTCACAACACCCTGCATGTATCCTTTCACCATGGAAGGATTTAAATAAATGTATTGAAATACAATTTAAGCCAAACTCCTATAAATAAATCATAACATCAGGCCGCATATTCCTATTAGAACTTTTAGACGTGGACGTCTGGTTCCCATCACCACCACTGGGAACAATTCTGACTCTAAGTTTCTCTAGAACAGAGCGTTTCACACCGAACCACTCGGAAGCTCAACCATTTAATTATGTAGAGTGTTTTGAAAACCTGCTTCCCTTTTAAGTTATCAGGGATATTTCAGTCTGGACCACTTTTTGAACGAGTCAGATTACAAGACAACCAATCAGAACAGAGCTTATTTACATATCAGTCCTAAAGGCACAGCAGCACCACAGTCTGTGTAATTCTAAGGGATAAAATAGGCTGTAAAATGTTATTTAACTTTTGTACTATGACTGTAGTTTTGTACAAAAAACACACAGTAAGTGGATCTTATTCCCCTAATAAGGGGAAAAATATCTACAATGTACGACATGCGTCCTTCAAAACAGCAAAAACACTCATCTCAGTGACTCATTATTATCACATACCATCGATGTTGTGATAATGATTCATAAACGACAGGCCTGCTCTGCACCAACGACCCTCACCTCAGATCTGGCCGATGAATGAACACTTGGGCTTCCTCTGTGCTGTCACTCTTGGTGATCCTCATAACGTAGACGGGGTGCTGCAGGTCCTCGTTGCCCGGATTGGTCATGAACATATAATTTGTTTGGCTCAAGCACACGTTCCTGAACCCAGCGAAAGTGGTATCTGGAAGATGAATATATAAATGAACTCTATACAGACTTTCATACAGCAGATTAATCAGCGACACACTACACTGTTAGAAATAAGGGTTCTGTTCAGGTACATTTGTCAGTGTAAATGTTCCCTCAAAGGTTCTACAGTGGGTTTAAGGTCTGATTGTGGAGCTTAAATCAGTTCCTCCAGGTGAAAAGTTGGTATTTGTTCCTTTTCATAACCGAATGTTTTAAAACAGAGCAGTAGAGTAAAAGCCTGGAGGTGAGGTGGGGTGTGTGGAGTCAGTCCAGCTTAGAACAGATCATCTCAGTGGATTATGGTTCAGTTATGTTCCCTGACTAAAGGTGCTGAGATGGAGCCTTGAGGGTCCCACCCCAGTGATGAGAGGGCTTCTGCCCCAGTGACAGTTTAGTACTCATTCCTGAGAGTGAACATTTTCCAGTGGCTCACCAGTCACAGTTAGGAGTCCACTGATGGCGTTGTAGCTCATGAGTCCGTCATGGGCCTTCACTGGAGCTCCATTCTGGGCTGACTCAAATGTTGGCCAGGAGATTCCTGACCTGCCACCTGCCACAGATCGAGAATTCAATCAGAAGTCAATACAAGCCTGTTCATCAATCAGTTTGGAAGTTTAAATGTTTAAACTTTTAAAACGTAAATGTTGAGGGGGTTTCTCACAGCAGTGCAGCGGTTTAAGCAACGTTTTATTTAAAAATCAACTTTTTCACAAAGCTGATGAGCAAGTGGGTCAGAATGAGGTAAACTAGGTAAGGTTATGGAACAGCATAGGATCCAAGAACCATATTTAAGCCACAGAACCTGCTCTGAAGGATCTACAGGGATAATTTTTTGTAGTCACACCTTGGATGAACATCTATGAAAAATGAATGTGTTGATTTTCTAACTGTAAAAAAACATCTGTAGGTTCGTGAAGTTCAATGGAAATCATGCTTTTATTGTAAATAAGGCACACATCCTCTAGACACACTTCTGTACATTTTTCATGCAGTTACGTAAAATGTTGACATTTTATATTTTATTTTACATTTTTTATTTTAAAAGTTAAACTCGAATAGAAATTATGCTGTAAAAAGTGGAAAAATGCCTTCCTGTAGATAAGCCTTCAACTTATTTTCACTTAAACAACGAAACATGTCATTTGGCACCAACTTTGCATGTAATTTTCACACTTCTGTACATTTGTTATCTAAACCGCTTATCTTCCTGGGTCATGAGGTGCTGGAGCCTATCCCAGCACTCATAAGCAGAGGGCAGGAAACACCCTGGTCAGGCCGCCAGTCCATCACAAGGCAGACAGACATACACATTCACATACACACTGGGGGCTGTTTGGCCTGACTGTCTTCAGACTGTGGGAGGAAACTCCCACAGCCATGGGGAGAACAGGCAGGCTCCACACTGAAGGGACCCTCTTCGAAACCCAGGTCCTTCTTGCTTTGGGGCGACAGAGCTACTCATTGCACCACCATGCCACCCCACCTTAATTGATTTTACAATGTTAAATTAAACTTAATGTATTTTAACTGACTTGAGAACACTGTTTTAGGATGGCGCTCAGGAAAGCTCAGAGAACATATGGGCCACATTAAATTCAGCATTTCACTCAGACACCAGCGCGATTAAAACGGGTTCTTCATTTTAAAAGTGGAACTGTACCCCTAAGAGGCCGGGGGGCTCTACTGCTGTCACTCAGAAGCATGTTGGTATCCATAGGCATACTGTCACTGCAGCCAAAGTTGGGGCTGCTGCCAACAATCAAGGCATTCTAGGAAAAAAAGGGCATATTAGGAGATACTGAGGTAATAATGAAATACATTTACAGTACTGTATTAAAGCTATTTAACAAAGCTATGCATGTACGTACGCGTGTGTGTGTGTGTGTGTGTGTGTGTGTGTGTGTGTGTGTATATAATTGTATACATACAAACAAATTATTTCATAATAATTTGGCCAATCAAAACTTCATTGTTAACTCAGTTGAGCTGGTGATGGAATTGCAGGAGGCATCTAGAAGACTTTTTACTGTATTTCATTTTATTTACATTTGTTCTAATAATGTATCACTGTTGTCGGAACGAAACCTTGTATCTCCAAAACTTTACAGGAGAAGTGTATATATATATATTTTTTCTTTTACTTTTAATGTAAGTCAATGGAACCAGATGTTTTTCCCTCAAATGTCAAGGAAATGTGACCTGTAGCTGCTTACCTGCACTAGTATGGTTTTGTTGGAGTATTCATGGCTGGCTGAGGGCGGCTCGTAGATTAAGGATGCGATGCCCATACCGTTATCAACAAGGGTCACATTGGAAACGATCATGCTCATGGATACCTAAACAGGGGTCCAGAGAAAGGAGGTTATTGTTCTTGAATGGTCAGAACCCTCTGTCATATAGTTTGTGAATAACTGTATTCGTCTGAAATGCAAAGCAAAACGACTGCATAGTTGAATAATTTTAACATGGCAAAATCTGAAGACATGAAGTTCAAACTCGGAATAAATCAGTGTTTTTATTTTAGTCATCTTTAGTTGTGCTGTGCAAGAAAATCAGCAGTGAAAAACAATTTGACGGACGTTTTTCAGTATAAAGTGTAAAAATGAATTTAGATTATGGTTTGTCCTGTTTTTGTTTATTTCGATCTCGTCCCAAGATTTTTTGACCCGTGTTTTCACGGAAACATAAACCATTACATAAAAATGTCACTTCTACCATGGACGTCAGCATAGTTGAAATCCAATACTGATAGTTTCACGTGTTGCATAAGGATGGTGCCAGCATGGTATGATTGACAGGTCGGGAAGTTGGTGAAAAATGAAAAATGCAATCTGTTAAAATGCATTTTTAAAGGTATTTTGACACAGAACGAGCGAAGTAGGTGAGAATATGCAATTGCAAAGCGGAGAGGTTGAACACTTGACATGTGCCCTCTTTCTAGCTTGGTGCTCTTTTTGACAGTGCAATTTAAAAGCTTTAAAAAATTATCGGCGTGAAAATATATTTGAGAAATTATTTCAGTCATCACTTTGACACAATTACTGCATAATCTCCTTGATCATAAACATGCAGTTCTGGAAACAGATTTTAATTGAAATACACCCACTAAAGCATCTAAATCCTCGTGTAAATGAAGTGTCAATACTAGGGCACCACTAGTTTTTTTTTTTATATAAAATTTTCATTATGAGCTCAACATTGCACCCGAGTGGGAAATTTAAATGCAAATACATTCTCATTTTACATTACGGTTAATTAACGTTAGTCTCTTGCTGTCTTCAAACATAGACTGAAGACTCATCGCTTTACACAGCACTTAAATGAGCATTGAATTATAAGCTGCACTTATTTTATTGTACTGCACTCTGTATTGTAAGTTATTGTATTGTATTGAATTGTATTGAATGGCACAGAGTTCTGCGTTCAACTCTTTCTTCTTCTCTCTGTATCTACAGTGACTCTGTGTTTCTATCAGTATCTGAGCTCAGGACTGTCTTTCTCTCTAACCTACTGGTAACTAGCAAAGACACTTTCTCTTGATTGACAAAGCTCTTCTTGTAAGTTGCTCTGGATAAGATCGTCTGCTAAATGCTGTAAATGTAAATGATACTGATACATTCATCTGTTTGAAAAAGTGTATGAAAATGTTAACCTCTATCACAGATATGCTAATCACTGTCCATGATCAAAACAAAGGCATGTGGGCACAGCCTATCAGAGTAGAATGGTCAGTATAGTGTAGTGGTTAACCCCTCTGCCCTCTACACCGTAGACTGGGTTCAATCCCCTGCTCAGGCAGGGACCCTCCACTATACTGATAAGAGTCCTTGGGAAAGACTCCTAACATTACCTTCGCCTACCTGTGTAAAAGAATGATTATCAAATTGTAATGGATAAGCGAGTTCGTCAAATGGAAAGGGGTGGGGCTAATGCTACAGACATACCCACCCACAAATCACGTTTTTCTGAAGACCTTAAATTCTAGAGGTTTTGATTTTGTTCTGGTAGAGAACAGACACTGAAAGTTCTATGTAGACGAGCTACAAATTAAAGTTTAAGGTTGAATCATTGGTGAAAATCTGTGAAATTTTTAATACACAAAATATTGAAAATCAAACTCCAAAACAGTTCTGAATATATGAATAATTCATTATACCCCAATTACTTTGCCAGCTAGATTTGGAACTCATTACAGAAGAGAGCAATGATCATCAAGGTAAGCCTGCTGCATCACTGATCACTGATCATACCTGGAAGTAAATGCCAAAGTCAAAGCTTCTCCAAACTGTGAAGCCCTGGATCTGAGAACAGCCAGGCAGCCCATCTTTATTCATATAGACTCCAAACAGGCCTCCATGGGCCTCATTCTGCTGCCACTGAGCCACAGCGCTGGAATAACCTGTTGGCATACAAATAAGATTAATATGTCGAAGTCTTGCAGGCAAAATATGCAGCTGCATTATTTTATTTTTATAGTTTTGTTCTTCAGCATGTGCTGTAGATAGTTCTATACAGAACCATTCTGACAGGGGTTCTATATAGCACCAGAAAGGGTGCTTCTACTGTTATGACGTCAGGCTTATTAAAATAGAAGAACCTTTTTTCAAAAAAGGTTGTATATAGATCCATTCTCCATCTTTACTAAAGAACCTTTTTGAAGAACCATCTTTTTTAAAGAGTGCATAGAACCTTTTGGAAAAGGGTTCTCTATGGGACCAAAAAGGGCTTTTCTGTTTTTATAATGTCAGACGTGTCACAATAGAACAGTTTTTGGGTGTTGTATAGAACCTATTTCGAAAAGGTTCTATATAGAATCATCTACAGAACATTCTCCATCAATCTGAAGAGAACCCTTTCACAACGCAAAGAACACTTTCATTGTGCAAAGAGGTTTTTTTGGATGTTGCTGGTTCTATGTAGAACCATTTTCTTTACTAAGGAACCCTTGAAAAACAACTTGAAGTGTGAGTGCTAATATTGAGCACCTCCTTGTGGGCATTTTCAGGCTGCTCAATGTGAGCGAGTGAGTGAGTTACAAGCCCCATCCATGAGACACATCGCATCCAAAAGTGGAAACAGAAATTCCAAACTCAATCTGTATCATCCTTATGACCACGTCACTTAAGTACATGTGAAGGGGAGTCGGATTCTGCTGGGATTCTGGCACAACACCCATTATCTAAAATAGCTGGCTGGCTTTGGAAATGTACTTATGGAACGTTTGGGTGACTATTGACTTTATAGTGTTTTATCAATGTTAGACTTGTAGCTCCATCACTAAACTAAAGAAACCAAATTTGGACGACAAGCAGTATCTCGACTGACTGGCTACTGGGGTAAAACTGTCTAATTAAAATGTTTGGATTTACTGTTTTGTTAATTGTTTATTGAGTGATCATAGGGGTTGCAAGTACATTATACTAGAAATATTACATCAATACAATTACAGTAACACTAATACAACACCCTCACATTACCTGGACACGGCTCTCCATCAATTCGGAATCCAACTCTTTCATAACCAGCAACTATGTTCCCCTGGAGAACTACATTAGTTCCCTCATTTGCCTTAAAATAGAACAGAGATGTTAAATATTTAATACAGAACATTGATTTCTTTTGAAGACCGACTGTTTTATGAGATGGTCTATATATATTTCCTCTACACACCTCAATAGCAGCGTTCCAGTTGAAGTTGAAGGCCTCTGCTCTTCCATTGTACGATCCCGGCCAGAGTGTCATGGTAACCAAATTCCTCCGGACGACGTTGTTATTGCCCCACACCCTGATTCCTACAGTGCAGAGAACAAAGTGTAATATGCAAACTTTCTCTTTTTTCAGACAAAGATGAGCTCAAGTTAAGATTTTCAGCTTTTTTTCTTTGTCGACTTTTATATACAGTGGGGTCCAAAAGTCTGAGACCATTTTGAAAATCTAGTATTGTTTTCATTTAATCCAGCAAATGAACAGTTTTAAAACTTTAGAAAAATTTCAAACTAAAGTTCTTACAAGGAAAAAACGAAGATGAAATATATAAATTTCTGCATTATTTCTAAGCTGCTAAGTAAATCTGTGACACTGACTATGTTAAGGCCGAGTTCAGGCGACTCTCAAGTGGACTTGATTTACTGATCAGAGGTTTTTCTGAAGGGGAACCAACACTGAGAAATTCTCCTGTTCAATCATTGTTATGCTGATATTTGTGATAAAATATTTTATTAAATTAGAAACCAATGCAAAATAGAAGCATTTTCACCACTGCTCTCAGGCACAGGGTCCATACTGTAGGTATTTTATTGTTTTATATTTATATATTTTTATTTACATTTTTTCTGGTTTACTCTCTCTAATGGTACCTTGTAGCATGTCACTGCTGTCAGAACAAAACCTCCTCAATTTTGTCATTTTTCAGTTTTTGACATAATTTGAAAACGGCTGTTGCTCTTTACATTGTGTGTAAATTTCATGATGAATGGACGAAAAGAAACAGCCCAAAATAACCTGGAAAGACGTCTGGTTCCATTGACTTACATTAAAAGTGAAGTAGGTTTTTCCCTTCTACTGTAAAGTTACCATTTTGGACATTCGTTTCTGTTCCGACAGCAGCGATATGAGTGATGATGATAATTCACGTATTCTCTATAGTCTTATCCTACATTTTAAGCCAAAGGCAGTCATGGGAGTCTGAGTCTCTAAGTCTCACATAAGCCTCAGACAGCACTGAGGTCAGACATATTACATTATATGAGGCAGAAATCTAACAGGAAAAACTGGACAGGCCACCGATGGTTAGAAATACATTGCCTGATGTCTGAGACATTGTTTTATTATACTTTTGAGAGGATTTTGGCCTAAAACATGTTGATTTAAAATCAATTCATGGTGGAAGGATACATGCAGCGTGTTGTATGGCAAAATAGTCCCAAAGAGAGATCCAACACTTTTACCATAAACATTCATAAAACTCAGCCTCGTGCAGGTTCAGTGGAGATTTGGCCAGTAAATAATGTTTATTTGTGAATGACTTTGTTTACATCTCATTGATTAAATCATGCAACGAGATTAGCTGAGGTGTAGGAGCAGCTACCTTCTCCTACAGTGTGATGGATAACGTTGTCGTCAACGCTCAGTCCGTCCGTTCCGAAGATTCCGATGGCAGGAGCAAAGCCATGGTGGAAAGCGCAGCCCTTAATGTAGGATTCATTCTGAACCACCTGGGAAAATATAATATCCAGATGATTCAATCTTACAGATTCCACTGCACACACTGCCCTCTGTGTGATATGGAAGCAGAAACATCCCCAAACCAACCCCCTCTGAGTTTTAACAGAATTGGTAGGTCTCACCACTCCCAGATTGAGGAAAGCCACAGAGTAGCGAGGATCAGTATAGTCTGTCCATCCCTCCTGACCAGTGTGGTAAAACTCCACATCTCTTATCTGGGCCTTTCCTGTAAGAGTGGTACAGAGTAATAGTAATAAAAAAGTCTGTGAATTGTTTTTCATCTTTCATTCATAATGCTTGATTTGAACCATGCTAGAAAACATTCCATCAACATGTCTCATACTGCCCGGCCCAATAACAGTGCGCCGTTATTGTGAACGGTCATTATATGACTATATATGATTTTATGACACTGACTGGCCACTTCATTAAGTACGCATCCTTATCTACACTCTTTCAAAATGAATTCAATTTGTTGACTTGCATGCCTGTCTTAATTCATCAACACTGAACTTAGTAGGCAATATTAAAATGTTGTTATCATTCTGAAATCATTCATTCCTTATTCTGATGTTTTTATTATACCATCACTGTCAAAAGTGCCTCAAAACATAAGATCATAGTCTGTAAACAACTAAAGCATAGTAACTGCACAGCAACACGTACCTAATCTTTTCCTCAGAGCTTTAATATTGATTCATTTTTACCCCTTATTTGACCTTTTCTTTGTCTTCCGTCGTGTGGCATTCATTTTTATATATGTAGTTGAAGTATTATGTTTATCCCAAAAATAACAAAGCATCTGCTTGTGGGTGTTGCAAACTATAGTTAGGGGGGCAGCCGTGGGCTGGAGGTTAGGGAACCAGCCTTGTGACCGGAAGGTCGCCAGTTCGATACCCTGAGGTGACTGAAGTGCCATTGAGAAAGGCATCTAACCCCCAACTGCTCCCCAGGTGCTGTGGATAGGCCTGCCCACCACTCTGGGCAAGTGTGCTCACTGCCCCCTAGTGTGTATGTGAGTGTGTCACTGCACAGATGGGTCAAATGTGGAGGTGAATTTCCCTGTTGTTGGATTAATAAAGGTTATAGGCATATCTCCCACTCTTGCTTCAGCATAAGAGTAGTGCATAATACAGCCTTAGCGATTGGTCGGAAAGCTGCAGTCCTGTGCAACACCAGCCGTGCAGAAACCAATACTGCTAACACCATGCACTGTGGGGTCTTAAGCCCTAGCATATAAAGTGGCACACCTCTGTAGTCGATTCCTCCTCTGGAGAAGGTTCCCACCAGCACCCTGGCTCCAAACGACTCAGTGAACAGGTTTGGGTAATCCTGCCCAATGATCTTAATGTTCCTGCTCAGCAGACCCACATCACCAGCCAGCCTGTAGCTCTGCGACGTACCAGCCACTGTGTAGCTCTCGCCTGCAGAGTCAGATATAATGACGATTAGAAATGATGAGTCAGAATCTTCAAATAATAGATAAAAAGTCAAGAATTTAGGAAATCAGGACTTCCACTACACAAGGGAGCTTGTCTCCAAAGCCTGACCACTGGAGGCCGCAGAGGGCAGTGTAGAGCCTGACACACATTTTCTTTTATGTTCACACCAAAGAACCAATAATAGAAAATACAATTTTTACTACTAATATTTTCCAAACAATGCCTTGAACCCACACTTGTGGACTCACCGATGTGTGTGTAATTGAGCGGCTGGTCCAGGGTCAGTGTGAGGCTGTTGTTCGTGACTGCTGTGATGGTGCGGGTCTCTGTCTGCGCTGGGTCATAACTTGTGGTGGACAACACGATTTCATCTCCAGCCTGGTTGAAGAAAGCGGAGTGGTCAGAAAATGGACAAACGCACTGCGAATGCTGAGAGGACACTTGAAATCAGCTTTGACTAACTATGAATGTGCTACTAAGTTCTTCGAGATAAAAGATAAAATGAAACTGAACAGAAGCTGGGAAGCAGCAGCACAGACCTCGCTCTGTTTTTGGTGTTCTCACACACACCCATCTGACTCTCAGAGACCTTTACACTCAATAATCTGATCACGATGGGATTTCTGCAGTTATCTGATTATTCATATGGCCATGTAAACACCATACTCTGATTTCTTAGACTGGACGAAGGTGTGAAAACAGACGGTGGTACTGGAAATAAGCGAGCAGCGGTGACAGCAAAACACTTTTAGAGCGACGCTGAAACCAAATACATGCTTAATGAAATGAAGGATTTAAATATTCATCATATTCTAGATGATGTAGGTTCATATTTTCAGGTAAAGTGGTGCAATGTTTTAAAAAATATTAATTTCGAGCTTTACGTTACGCTTACGCTGCATCTCCTCCTGTGAATTTGTCTGGTTGCAAAGCAGAAATCCAATTATTCTCTGACTCATGTAGACCAGGAGTTTCTCCAAGATCTGATTACTCAAGTGCATGTAAATGCATTAATCAGACTACTGACGAAATCTGATTTTCTGCACTTTTCAATGTTCTTCTGTTATTGGACCTCACTGAAGCACATGCTTAGGGCTCTTGCCTCTGTCTAACGGCCGTGTCCACTGCCATTATCAAAGGACGTCTCTCATCAGCGTGTCTTCTGAGACTCTCTCACACATTTCAGACTGATTTTTAAAAAGTGGAGAAAACCAGCCACTAGGAGTTTCCCATGCTACAGCAAACAGAGCAGAACATGTACTCAGCCTCACTTTCCATTCGTCCAACCATGTTCTCTCATACAAAATGACCAAAACTGTCCTGAACCTGAAAACGTGTGACCTTCACACCTCTATTCTGCTCATGTGCTGAAATAAGTAAACCGAATCTACGGCGTGAACTCACCTGCCAGTCCACAGGCTCCTGCAGTGATATGGAGTTGGAGCCGGCCTGGGCAGTGCTGGCCAGTTTAGTGCGATACACATTGTGTGGCAGTCCGTAAAAGTCAAGAGACCCAAACACGCCTGAAAGAGAACAGCATTCTCATCACATCAGCCTCACACTAGAGTTTAATCATGTATAACCGGCTGCTAATAGAGCTGGTAAATGTAATGAAGTAAGAGTCATATGTTCGTTACACTGTGGCCTTATGGTTAGTTATGCTTACCCAGCACTTTAGACCCTTGGTTTGGTCCGTCAGGCAGAGGCCACTCAGGCGTGTAGTAGTTTCCTCTCAGGATGACCTGCAGGTTACCTCTGAAGGGCTGGTCAGCCCATCCTGCGATCAGTCGTCCTCCCTATAACAACATGCGAATGCAACTATGTTTAACTGCTTATATAGTAATCAAATAATCTATTGATTGTTTTGATGAATCTGAACATAATCTGAATTTTTGTTTTTTTAAACTTAACCGAACAATACAACCTTTATTTTTAACTTGCCAACGTGTTAAAATCTCATGATGGATGGACCAATAGGATCATTTACCATTAACCTCCATTCCACTTATTAATTTATTTTTTAAATGTTTTTTTTCCATGAAATTAGGCTTTTTTTTACCACAGTAATGCAAAGAGGACACACAAACACATGCCAAAGTTTATGCACCCCTGGTCAAACTCCATGTTGTTGATTTTCTAAGTTTAAACCAGTAACAAGGGATCACAGCCTGTACAGAGAACACACATCTGCACATGTTAACACACAATAACTGTTTATTTAGTGACGTTAAACATTTTAAATTGATTGCTTTTCCAACATGTTAAATTCAGCCAATAAAAAGAAACCGTCCACTAATTTGCCAGAAAATGCCACACACAGATGTGTTCACTTATTTTTACTAAGAAAATCAGCAGAACATGAAATTTGGACCTGGGGACAAAATGTATAATTCAACCAGAGGTGTGGAGTTGGACTGTATGTATTAGTTTTCTATAGTAAGAGAGAGCAGTATGAAAATGATCATCATGAAAATGGCCAACTAATCTTAAGCATTCATTAAGGAGCTCATTTGTAATCAGGAGCTACATTTTAATCAATGATTTAAAAATGGACTGAGTTAACTCAACTCAACTCAAATTTATTTGTAAAGCACTTTAAAAACAACAGAGGCTGCAACAAAGTGCTGAACACTGCAGGTATAAAACAGACATATAGACCAGTAAACCAATAAAACCATACCAATAAAATAATATAAGCTATAAACAGTGAGAAAGTAAATATAAATAAAACCATACACAAATAAGATGCAGGAGTAAAAATTATGTTAAATGAAAGGCCAAGGAATAAAAGTGGGTTTTGAGGCTGGTTTTAAAAGTGGACAAAGAAGAGGCCTGTCTAATAAAAAGTGGCAGTTCATTCCATAATTTCGGAGCTGCTATTAACGTGAGGAATCATCACTGCCTTAAAGAGGCATATGGTAAACACTGGTCTGTGCCTCTTTTTTTTCTTCAGTACATCTTTTATCTTTCCTGGAATTCTTTTGCAAATGTTTTGCTATTTGCTTTCTGAAATCTAGCAAAACATTTTGCAAAGAAAACAATAGAAATATAAAATGTTATGAGTTTGAGGACAGATGTCCAGCTTTTGGGACTAAGAGGGTGTATATGCCAAAGACTTAGGAGATGATGAACCTGTATGGAGATGTAAGTGGCGTTCAGGACGACGCTGCTGTACTGGGGAAGGCTGCGGGCAGTGCGGCTGGACGTGCTGTTCATGGTGTCTGGAATCTCCAGGACTCCCACCACCGTGAGCTTGTTTAAGGAGGGGATTGCAGTGTCCAAAACCACCCACTTGCCTATGGACACCAGAGCGGAGGTCTCACAACAAAGCCTAGCAGTGTAGAAGGTTCTGATGGTTTGTCTTTGTTAGTGGTTTATTAAAGAGTACCTGCAGGAATGATGATGTTGGCGCCCTCTTGTGGTACAGTGAAATTGTTGTCTATGGATGACTTCCAGAATGACTGATTGGACCAAGAACTACAAAGAGGAAGACACATTTCACACATTTTGACTTTATTTCATTAGTTTTCTGGGTGTTTTGTAGATGCTCAGCTTGTCTTTAACTTATTATCTTTTCAACAAAACTTTCCCCAAATTCTAAAACTAATATTATCCAAATCTAAACCTGACCTTAACCATGTCCTAATACTAACTCTAATGCTATTAGGGAAAGTGACACTGTGGCAGCACTTCAGTGCTCTGGTATGGACTAAATTCACTGCACCTAATAATTTGCATACTGCAAACTCCTGTGACATCAGCACTGCGAATGCTGATGTTGCAGTAACGACAAGGAACAATATGATATCACTTCATAATTAAAGGGAAACGTTTGTGTAATTAAAGGGTTGAGATGTCAAATGAGTCATTTGGAGTGGTTTGATGTGAAGTGATTCTAGAAGTCAGAACTGTGGTTCTACACTGTGGACTGGGGTTCAATCCCCCACCTGGGTAAGCCCCCTACACTATATCAATAAGAGTCCTTGGGCAAGACTCCTAACACCACCTTGGCCTACCTGTGTAAAAATGATCAAATTGTAAGTCGCTCTGGATAAGAGCGTCAGCCAAATGCCGTAAATATAAATGTTTACAGTGGTGGTGACAGGAACCAGACGTCTGAAGAGTTTAATGCCTCTAAAACAAGCATGTCAAACTGGGGACTTTCCAGGCAAAAGTATTGCACAAATTTAGCTGACTAGCTGAATCCGACATGTTTACTGAGGCGGTGTGCTGATGTCTGCAACGTTTTGGCCTGTGAGGACCGGAGCCTCAGCTCTAAAAGCTCCCTCACAGAAAGTTACTACATAAACGTGGTCTGATGCTTTTAAGATGCTTGTGGGACAAACTTTTGGTCTAAAATGTATTTCTCCACATGAATGAATTTTAAGACATTATACTACTATTCCATATAAAAGCTTGTGTAGGTTCACTGGTGGTTCTGGACAGTAAATGAAATGTCTATTTGTGTTGTAGTCATGGTGACCCCTGGTTCCCATCACCACCACTGTAAAGAAATCAGAATCATTTCATGCCAAACCACTTTAAATTGGTCTGTTTACATCTCAAACACTGAACTAGGCAATTTGTCTACAGTGTAAGCACGGGGACGTGGTGCCTGCTAATGACTGCATATCCTAACAGTAGACTAGGTTGCAGTGCATCATTTTTTACTGGGTGGATTTCGTGACCTACATGAAGTCGGCAGGTCTGCGGCTGGGTGTGGGCGCCAGGGTGGCCGGCGGAGGCTGAGTGGGTGGGATACAGTTGGGGTAGAAGCAGTTATACACACTGAAGCCCACTGAAATGTCTATTGTTGATCTGTCAACACTGCGCCTCCTCCTACTGGCGCTACTTATTCTTCCAGACACTGAGGAAAGAACATTACACAACATGAACGGTGGAACAGTGAAGAGCAACCAGAACCCAGACAAGCAGAGACTCAAGGAGTCGACCTTTATCACGCAATAGATGCTCATCTGACAAAAGGCCTTTATTACACTGCATGCATTAAGTACAATAATATACACACTTAAAAAGGGTTCTTTTTGAAAAGGGTTCTGTATAGCACCAAAAGGGGTTACAAGCTCATATCGTAAGAAGAGCAGAACAAATTTTGGTGCTATATAGAAGACTTTTCCAAAAGGTTCTATATAAAACCATATACAGCAGATTCTCCATCAGTCTGAAGAACACTTTGAAGATGTAAAGAACAATTTTATCATGCAAAGGGCTCCTCGAGTGTTCATGGTTCTATATAGAACTATGTTCTTTGGCAAAGAACCAATGAAGGACCATCTTTTTTAGCTTATATACTGTCACAATACAACTTCTCTCTGTTAGATGTAAACTTTTCAGTAGAAGGACAATTTTTATCTCCTTTCTTTTACATAACGGCAACAATCTGTTTAAATTCAATGAGGAGATCAGCAGGTTTACCGATGTAGAAGAGGTTGTTGGAGGACTGGTTAAAGTACCAATCTCCATTCACGTTCACAGCAGGGTTAAGCGGTGTGGAGGAGCCATTCCTGTTGTCCACTATATGAAACCGGTCAGGACTCTGAGTCAGGTTGTGATTCACTATCACATAATCTTGAGGCTATTTGGAAAAAGCCATATATTTTAATAAACAGAGATCAGAACATTGTATTTAAGAATGATTTTTTGCCTAATTATTTGCTATTTGTTATTTTTTTTCCAGGGTCATTGTGGGCTGGAGGTTAGGAACCAGCCTTGTGAGCAGAAAGTCACTGGTTTGATCCCCTGAGCTGACAGTACATGACTCAAGTGCCCTTGAGCAAGACGCCTAACCCGACTGCCCCCCGGAAGATGTGGATAGGGCTGCCCACTGCTCTGTGCAAGTGTGCTCACTGCCCCCTAGTGTGTGTGTTCACTAATGTGTATGTGGGTGTTTCACTGCATAGATGGGTTACATGCGGAGGTCAAATTCCTCTGTGTGCAAACACAGTTGGTCAGTAGTCCTGAATTCTAATCCTTTCCCTGGCGTAAGGAAAAATACTGGGCTAACATTCTGGGAGACGCTGCTTTCTTTAGGAACCCCACCTGGCTAATAAAGGTGTTACAGACTAGAGTAGGTGACCGTAACTAGGACATTACCCTGAAGCCGTAGAATATTGCGTTGTATGAGATGTTGCTGATTTGGGAGGCACCACGGAAGTACCAGTTGTAGGTTTGGGCGGATGGTAGCAGCGCCATCCAACCAAACGACTGGGTAATCAGTTTCTCTACAAAGGGAACAACACTAGTGCCTAGAAAGATGGACAGAAAGTGTTACATAAACCAGTGAATTTCATACAGTGTGATTTTTTTAACAAAAAAAAAAGTACAAAAATAGTCTTGCACTATATAATCAGAGAAACTCCACCTTTTTGCTTCTGTACACTGTACAAATACCATCCCAGTAATTCAGAGAATTTTAAACGGCACATGGAAACAAAACTCCATCTCCCTAAAGTACTGTACCGAATGCGTTGGTGAGAATGACATCCTTGGATACGAGGGAGGAGGGTGAGGGGTTGTTGAAGGCCAGACGGTTGAAGCTTATGGTGTTATCGCACACTGACCCAGGGAAGCCCATGCTCCAAGAAGCATTGTCGGAACAGTGGGCCGGGTCCAGGAGGTTGCTCTTTGGCAGCACTTTGTATCCAGGGTTACCTGAGGGGGCAGTGGATGAGTTACTACTGTGCACACACTGACTGTGAGATATATAGCTGCTGTCTATACAGGCTGTCTGAAAAATACAGAATCCAGCTGGACACAGTGGAAAACAAGGGGCTTCAACCAAATCCAGTTTAGCCCATGTTAAAGTCTTGAAGAACCCCTAAGGTGGCAGCACAGTAAGTTACATCCAGATTTCATGTGATTCATACCGTCAACTATAACGCTGTGTTAAGCACTTAAGTACAGTTGTACCTTTTAATCTGGCCAGATTTGTTAGGTCAAGAATTTCGAGACTTTTTTCTGGAATGGACTCAATTATTCCTATTACCTGGACTCAGAATCTGTGTCTACTTCAAAATTTCTTGACAAGGAACAGCCCTAAAAACTGGACCCTGCTTGGGTTTTGGGCATTTAATGGGTTAACCAACACTGTAAAAAGTTTATGCAGCTTTGAAATAAAAAAATAAGCAAACCAGGTTGACTTGAAATTGAGTTATTAGAACTTAAGTTAAATTCATTACATAATTACATTACATAACCTCAATCTTTTTTGAATCAATTTGAAATTCAATGAAAATTTAATTTTAAAAGTCTGAAAGCACATTTAAACGGTTTCTATGTCATTTAAAGCTGAAAACACCAAGAAAGTTTTAGATTCTTGAAAAATGTAAAACAAAGCTATGACATTAATTGTCAGTGAACTATTTCTAGGTCACTGCCATTAAAGCTTGTATTCTAACAGCTCTCAGGTGGAGTTGAGAAGGTTTTGTATGAATATATAAAGTCCAGTATGTGAAAGTAAAGGGGGACACACCACTTAATACTAAGAAATTCTGGAATTAATGAAAAGATTCTACTGTCCACTCAAGTTGTAATGCTGATAGTATTATTTGTAATGAGCTTTGTATTCAAGTAGAAAGGAATGCAACATTGAACCATTTCCACCAGTGCTTTCAGACTTTCAGACCCCACTGTATCCCCAGATTTGTATTTTCTTATGGTAATTTTCGAGTAATAAATACCTGTTAGAGATCCATCAGTATCTATGAGAACAATCTCATGTTCCCATCTGAAGGCGGCCTTGTTGGGCGTCTGGTAAAACTGGATTCCGCTGAATTTGGCGCTCCACCCTCCACAGAAGGGACCGGAAGTTCCAACTATCGTGGTCACGCCAACGGCAGCACATGAAGGCCGGTCAAAGTTAATGAACTTGGTGTTAATGACGCTCATGCCATCGTCCAGTGGCAGGACGACCCCCTGGTTGGTGCAGTAGCTGCTGCCCAAGCCCAGCTCATCCACGTGTCCCACCAAGGTGCTGTTGACCAGCGCTGCGCCTCCGTTCAGCCCCCAGCCACTCACGTACTGCTCAATGATGCGCTTGGTCTCCACACCGGCCTTTTCATTGTTCACCATGAGGAACTCGCTGAATTGCACAGATCCCACGTTCACCCACTCAACACCCTTCTCGTTGTTCCAGGAGGTGAGCTTGCGGAACACGGCCGGCTGAGGTGTGTAGGAGCCGCAGGTGCCCTGCTGCGTGGGGAAGTACTCCTGGAAGATCCACAGGCCAAACCAACCCTGAGAGTGCGCCGTGTTGTTATAGAACTCTCCCAGAGGCACCCTCTTCTGGCAGATGTTGCTGTCATAGGATGGGCCATCTGGGTGGTCATGCATGCGGTACCAGAAGCCAAAGTGGGTTCCTCCAGCGGCAGCATTATGTCTGATGATGTTGTTGGGGTTGGTGACCCAGTAGCCAGCCGGTGTCACGTCATCATTCAGCAGGCTGGTGCTTTGCTTAACAAACACGGCCAGGTTGTACTGCAGGACGTTGCCGGTCTCGATACCGTCCTCAATAAAGAAGGCTCCACCCATGATGTTGTAGATGACATTGCGCTCCACTAGCAGGCGGTGTGTGTTGTGGATGGTGACGGCGCGGTTGTATGTCTGGTGGATAGCGCAGCCGCGAACGTATGACTGGAACTTAATGTCGCCCATCAAGTGCCAGTGGATCGGGTAGCGGCCCAGGCGGAACGCCTGGCCAGCATTAAAAATCTGACCATACAAAAAAATGGGGACAGTCAAGCTACACAGTAGATATAACACTTCTTTAAGATTTCTTTATCTAACCCCTTCAAGACCTGTGAATGGATCCAGACTTCCAAAACCTGGATAATTACTAGACAATTCATAGTAGTAACTATCAATATTGAAAGATTAACCCCTTAAATGGCACCACCTCAGTGGATGCAGCATGAGGGGGTTGAGAGAAGTTCAGGGTTGAATTTAAAGAAAATAATTTGGCTGACCAATGACTTCTAGTGTTTGTTCACAATGTTAGCCTCATAGAAGGTTGGTCAACTACATCTGGGGTAAGTGGAACATTTATCATCAACTTAATGTTTTAGGATTAATAACTGAGTAGTAGCCTGCAGTTTACAGGGTTAGGATGCCTTCACAGCCTCAAGATGACCATGTGTTTATATCTTTCATTGGATGGTGTTACATACCTCAACATATTCGATTCTGCCAATGGCCAGATTTTCATTGGGTCGAGGTGCATGGAACATAATGCAGCCTCCAAACTGGTCACTTCCAACTTCTTCCCCAAATCTCCCTTGGAAACAGGTCTGGGTGGCAAACTCCCCTGAGGGTAAGAATGATCATGTATGTACCAGTGTTAGGTGTGGAAGAGTAAGCAAACTGCATGGAAAACTGGATGAAAAATGATGACAATTTAATCAGGTGCACATGTTTCATTCTAAAGCCATACAACGCATAACCGGATATGTGTCTTCTGTTCCTTCTGCCCAAATGTATGGAAATCCATTCCTACCGGTATTAAACCCATCAGGGCAAGCCTGGATCTGATCACTCCACTCCTGGTTGACGGATCCACGGACAACGATGTTCCTGGTGAGCACACCCACCTCGGCCCTCGCATCAAACACGGTCCCATCAGGCAGGGTGACGGACTCCCCCAGATGAGTGTAGTTGAGAGGCTGGGTCAGGGTCAGGGTCCTACCGTCGGCTGACACGGCCGCAATTATTCTTACCTCGTTCTCAATCTGGCTGTGCCTGCAGTGTTAGTCACAATCACATTTAAAATACAGATACAGTCTGTGACGCAAGACAATACAGCAGTTCAAGATCCTTCTCTTCTTATTGGACCTCAGTGCAGGTTTTGATACCGTTGATCACAAGATTCTAATTCACTGTCTTGAATTCTGGGTCGGCCTCTCGGGCACAGATTTAGAACGGTTTATATAATATTTAATGGGAAATCAAAAAAATATAACAATTCATTGTGGAGTTCCACAAGGTTCACTTTTAGGGCCGTTGCTTTTCTCTTCATACATGTTACCCCTAGGTGATAGCAGTAAGCATATCAATTTTCAACGCTATGCTGATG
Organism: Pygocentrus nattereri; assembly: GCF_015220715.1. Classification (NCBI taxonomy): domain Eukaryota; kingdom Metazoa; phylum Chordata; class Actinopteri; order Characiformes; family Serrasalmidae; genus Pygocentrus; species Pygocentrus nattereri. The sequence goes on along the minus strand of NC_051211.1, from coordinate 3,183,993 downwards.
ATATGCAATTGCATATATTTCCATTCCTTCATATAATCAAGAGTCTGTTGACAGGCTGACCAGCGGTGTGTCTAAGTCGCGAAAAAAATGAAATACTGATACTTGGCTCTAAAACTCAGAGGAAGCTGTTCTATGACCAGCTTTTTTTCTTTAGCTTCATAAACCAAACCTGAGGTATGAAACCGGGGTGTGATGTTAGACTCTGAGCTCTGTTTTATCCTGCCTATAAACAGTCACTCCATGCATCCTTAGTTATTAGTCAAAAGAATCTGCCCAAGTTTCCCCAATCTCTGTAAAGATGGATGCTGGAGGAAGTCTACTGATCCTCTCCTATAGCGAAAGAAATCCCGGAGGCTCTGCCACTGACTTGAATGCATTACTTTTGTCTGACTAGCTTATGAAAGGTCATGCTTAGTCCTGGTGATGAGGGTTGTGTACCTGTCCCCTGTGGAGGCGACGACGATTTCATCTCCGACTCTCCAGGTCACAGCGTCCATCAGGGTCAGAATGCTGGATTTGCTGTTGGCGGTTTGCGCAAGGCGGGTCCAGGGCATTGGAATCGGAATACCTACAGAAGAACAGCTGAAGGTCTGAGGCTTTCCTTAGATGCAAACCTGAATGTTTTCCTGACTTCACAGGAATAATTTCCCGATTCATTAGTGTGCATTACAAATGCGATTCATATATAAAAATTGATGAGCACAGAGATCATTAATCTTAGCTCTCAGCACTGCACAGTTTAGTGTCATCACTGCACTACACCACCTGATTCAGCTCATATTCAGCTTGATAAGTCTATCTTAACCTAAAGCTAAAGGGCATCGAAGATGATGATCTATAGGGAGAACCACTGGTTACTAGGTGTCACATTTGTTATAGTACTCATTTATTATGAGTTCTGTTTTATTATAGTTTTATTGATTTTTTTTTTAAATGTCTGTCATTTTATTATACAGTCATACAAAGTATTTGAATATCCTTGGCCAAGTGACAGTTTTGTTGATTTTGAAGTGAAAATAATTGAACACATGCTCTACAGGGAACACATGGAATTTTTCTGCCAATATTATTCCACAATTTCCATTTATTTGCTGAGAAATTTTGCATATGACACAATACAGTGCATATAGACAGGCTTCCGCTTATTTTTCATTTTCTTTAAAAGCACTTTGAGCTTAATTTTATTGTATGATTGGTGATATATACACCTATATACACATCTTTCCTGCATTGTCATTTCAATGACCGTGAGCTTGAAGCCCTGCCTGATGTAAAATGTGAAGATTTGATTGACATACCGTGCAGGTCCAGCACTCCCTCCCTGATTCCCAGGGTTTTGGCCCCGTAGACGGGGATTTCCGGAGAGCGCAGGTGGCCGTGCAGCGTGATGATGGCCTTATGCTGGAACGGTTGGTCCTCTGTTCCGATCTGAAGAGCTCCACCGTCTGTGATTAGAATGTTCTCGGCCTGCAGCTCGATATCCGCCTCATCGAAGATCAGCTTTCCACCTGACAAGAGAAAAACAGTTAAAGAGCAAAATCAGAGGGAGATACGGCGCAATGTGCTCGAAGAACAGCTCTATTTTAACGCCCCTTTAGGTGAATCAGACCAATGCTAGCATTGTTTTCTATTTGTTTACAATGTACACATTTTGGTTGTCTCTATCTAAACAACCCATTTCCTAAATTGTTCTTGTATATTTATCCATTTATGATATCAAATCAAATTTATTTGTAGCACTTTTTACAACGGATGTTTTCACAAAGCAATTCCCAGAATTCCCAATTCCCAGAACTTCACAGAATTCCAGAAAAGACAGTAACCCCCCCCCCCCCCCCCCAGTTCATTTCAACAAGAACTGAATGCAGTGTTTTTTCATTACCTTGCCTTTAACACTGATTTATGCAAATGAGCTCTGTTCTGATTGGCTGCCCTATATTGTGCCTCATTCAAAAGAGTGGGTCGGGCTAAAACACATCTTGTAACTTGGGTGTGTGTGAGCAGGGTTAAAATGCTGGAGTCTCAATAAGTGGATATATACAAAGTTGTAGTGATGTCACAAAAACAACAAGCTGGAATAGAGATGGTATGGACTGGGCAGTGGATGGGCCGGTTTAAAACTTGCTGCATTAACAATCTTTTGTCTCAAAAAGGTCAGGAAAAGTCGAGTCAAGCTGACTGCATGTAACTGTTTTGTAAAGTCAGCCATGTAGATGTGTCCCATCCCTGGATAGAGGTTTCCACCTCTTGCCTGCAGAGGTGTCTCTCTTCTGATTGCCCACCTGGAGCCTGTTTTGTCATTAGTCTGTATGTACGGCTGTATTTTTCTTGCGAAGTCTTGTTTGAGTCTACTCTGCAATTCTAAGCCATGTGAAATGCAGTTCATTGCATTTCTCATGTTTTTCACAGGTTTAAGATTTTGTCTTTGGTTACCTTGGTCAGATTTTTTTTTCCCCCAGTTTTCTCCACAATTTAGTCACATCCAGTTTCACCCACTAGTTAGGACACATCTTTTCAGACTGCTGCTAATGCGTCCTCATCGGACAGCTGAACTCGCTCGGAGGAGAACACTAATCACCAGTTCTGTTCCAGCTAATAGACACTTGTGATGGCTAGCATCACGCTGAGTGAGGGGGAAAGATGGGGGGGCCATCCTACCCACCCAGAGAGAGCCAACTGTGCTCTTTTGGACTCCTGGCCAAAGATCTCCTGGCTGTAGCATTTCCTAATGAAAAGGCCAATGGTTAGATGGTTGCACCACCTGTGAGCCCCAGTCTGATTGTTTTACCCATTTTTTCCTTGCTTTAAATAAAGTTTGGCTGGTGTCTGGACCCTTTTTCAGTATCATCACTGTTACAAGATGTCGCTATAGCTACTGCATACCTTGAATGAGAAGCATCTTCAGCACAGGTGTGCTGACGTCCAGGAGGATCGTCTGCCCTTTAGTGATGACTGCGAAAGTGCCCTCCTCAGGAGGGGATTCACCGCCCCACGTGTAGCGGGACGACCACACATCAATGTAGAAGAAGTCGGCGCGATCCTGAAATGAGACGCCAGACTCTACTGTTCCAGATAACATTCACAGAACAGAAGAACTGTGTAATCTGAAACTCATAAGCAGGATGTTTAAGCTTAATATCAGCTGCAGTCTGTGTGGTGGGTTCAGTGAAGTGCCATTATATGGAAAGTGCTGCTTTAAAAAGACCATCGACTGTTAGAAGAGGTTTAAGTTTACCATCTGGGCGACTCCTCTGTCTCCAACCAGCACTCGGACCTTGGTCAGCTGGGACTTGGGCTGGGCATTGGTCACACAGATCACCCGTGTTTCGTTGACTGACTGGATGTCGCAGATTGACCCTGCGATCGTCACAGAAATGTTCCCTCCACTGTTCACATGGCAGAGAACAGAGGTGATAACATGGATGTGTAACTTCTAGCTCAGCTCTTCATATGGACAGTGATTCATATAATCTTATTACCCTACGCTACAGGCCCAAAGCCTGGAAGCAATACTAGCATAATAAGTTTGTGAAGCATTATTAAAGTTTAAAACAGGACTAGCTTTACAGGAGCAGAAATCTCTGCATAAATGGGCAGAGGATATGACCGTGTGGCAGGCAGAGGGGCGTGGTCTAGCGCCATCTGCTGGACTGAGAGTGAGGCAGGGTGAAACGGTGGGCTGATAAGGCTATACGCTCACCGGCCACTTTATTAGGTACTTGGTTGCTTGTTAACACAAATAGCTGATCAGCCAATCAGACGGCCACAACACGGCGCATTTAGGAATGTAGAGGTGGTCAAGACGACCTGCTGAAGTGCAGACCGAGCATCAGAACGGGGAAGAAAGGGGATTTATGGGGCTTTGAACGTGGCGTGATTGTTGGTGCCAGACGGGCTGGTCTGAGTATTTCAGAAACTGCTGATCTGCTGGGATTTTCACGCACAACCATCTCTAGGGTTTACAGAGAACGGTCCAAAAAAGAGGAAACATCCAGTGAGCGGTCAGTTGTGTGGACGAAAATGCCTTGTGATGTGAGAGGTCAGAGGAGAATGGGCAGACTGGTTCCAGATGATAGAAAGGTACCAGGAACTCAAATAACCAACCAGAATCTCTAGAATCTCTGAGGAACGTTTCCAACACCTTGTTGAAAGTGTACCATGAAGAATTAAGACAGTTCTGAAGGCAAAAGGGGGTCCAGCCTTTTACTAGCAAAAAATAAATGTACCTAATAAAGTGGCCAGTGGGTGTATGTTTCACCTGTGTGTGGTTTTGCTTCTGGCTATTTGTGAATCTCTCACACCTACAGATGCTGTTTTACAATATTGTAAATAACCAGGTTAGACTCATTTGCAAAATGCCATGAAGACATCATTTTTCCTTTTCTCCTTGCAGCAGTAAGTTCAGACCTGAAACCAGAGCCGGTGACGGTGAGCACGGTGCCTCCGGCTGTTCCTCCCCTGCGCGGCGACACATTCGTGATGACGGGAGTCAGGCTGGATTTGTAGGTGTAGCCGGCTGTAATGTTAGCTGTCCCATAACTATTCAGGACCATCACCATGCAGGCCTGCTCCATTTGAGTTCCTGCCACAGAGGACATCACAGGCCTTAAGACTCACGCATGCATGTAAACAGCCTTTATCTCAGAGCTCTTTGAGAAAAACCTTCCATCCCTCATCAAATGACCTGAGACGCAACACATTCCTGGCATGTTTCACTGTCATTAAAGATCATTCCAATGGTTAACAGAAGACTGAGGGTGATGAAGAACCCGCATGAAAACGTGACAGATCTTGATACATACCATTGTTAGATGGAACCTCACAGTACAGAGTGGTAGAGCTGGATAGGTTTGTCCTGACGCTGCATTCTTTACCGCAGATTTGAACTTTTGAGGAGTTAGGATCAAACCCGGTGCCTTGGACTGCCACCACGGCACCTCCGGCGTAGCTTCCTACAGCAAAGAGACGCTGTCTCTGTTAGTGCACAACACTAGAGATCCACTGCACTGTCAAGTGAAACCATTTTAAATAAAGGGGTTGGGATAGTGTAGTGGTTAACACTTCAATCCCCACCTGGGCAAACACCCTACACTATACCGATAAGAGTCCTTGGGCTAGACTCCTAACACCTGTGTAAAATGATCAAATTGTAAGTCGCTCTGGACAAGAGCGTCAGCCAAATGCCGTAAATGTATCTAATATGTCTTCTAATGAGATTATTGTAAGAATATCTTTTGACTGTTCAAGTTTTTTTATTTTTTACTGGTTTTAAGTAATGTTGTCTAGCAAAATTGTTTTGTTCTATTGACATAGTATCACAATCGTATGCAAAAGTTTCAACATACCCAGTCAAATTATACATTTCGTTGATCTTGAAGTAAAAGTAAGTCAGCATGTCCTCAAACTTACAACAAGTAATATAAAAAAAATGCAATGCATAATCTCTGTTTATTTATTTATAGAAAAGTCTGTGAGAAGACATTTCTTAAAACAAGCAAAATCTACCAGAGGAATAAGACAATTTTTACGTGATATAATTGCTTAAAAAATCAATAAAAATCTGTAGAAACTGATTGGATGTTCTTATAATGTTAAAACAACAGTCTCACAAGGAGAATAATTAGATATATTGAGTAAAGGTGAAAAGGTGACATGCAGAGATTCTACATTTTACATGGACATAATAAAAGCTAAATTACATTGAAGTACATACTGCATTTGTTATTATACATATATATGGGCACTCTTGGTCAAATTCCATCTTTTATTGATTTATGAATATATCTATATGAAATCAGTAAAATATCCTCTACAGAGACACACTTACATATTTTAAGTTTGTAATTATTATTATGATTTTGCACTATTTTAATAAGAAATTTTAGTGCGCAATTTCTATTTACTTTCTAAAATTGAACACGCTGGATAAGTTGGCATATTTCAATATAAACGTCTTAATATATTCATAAAATATTAGTTAATAACTTATTATAATATATTACGTATGTCTTAATATGTTAATTTTTTTCAACAAGGTTAAATTCAGCCTGCCATGGATTCCCTGTGGAGGAAGGAAGTGTTAACTTTTGTGCTTAGGAAATGATCAAAAGCAGGGGTGATCATACTTTACATTACATTAGGTACATTAGACTTTAAATAAAATGAAATAAAATACAGGTGTATAAAATAAATATAGAATATTTTGTGGCATCGGCAGTGAAGAAGAACCACAGGATGCCACAAGCTCAGCTCAAGGGAAAAGTCCTTTATCAAACGAAGCAGCAAAAGCCACCAAAAAACTGCCGAAGTAGTGGGGAAGGTCACTTTTAGCCATGGTGGACACTAAACCCACACTAACTAACCCACAGCCCCACACTATAAAACACAGTCAACACACACATTTTAAACTAACAAATGACAATTGTCCTTTAAAGAAGGGAGGACGGGGGTTGTGGCACAGCAAAGTATGCGCCCAGAGCTCCTTATCAAACACAGAGCCAGTGGCAGACATCTCAATATATTATGAATATAATGTAAATATAATAGAGGACAGAGGTGTTGACCACTATGCTATCCATTTAGTATCAGTCTTTAAACACGGACTGTAGTTCCAACATTAGGCCAATAAAACTACATTTTCCAGTTAATCAGTGAGTAAAATATCAGCCACAGACACATCACACACCCCCGGCTGAGTTTCAGCTATATAAGAGCTAACCGCAGTGTAACGTGGAGCGAGGAGGTGGACGCACGTGCTGAGATAAGCGAGATTTACTAAGGGCAAATCCAGGGTCATAGTTGAGACAGTCCAGATTCCAATAATCTACACCGAGTTCAGGATGGACAGACATAACTGAGAACTAAGAAACAAACCACAACGACAGTAAAGACAGAGTAAAGACAGACCAATACAAAGACCAGCAGAGACCAAGTGCAAACACAGGGCTCAAATACACCAGGGATAATGAGGGACAGGCGGAAACCAGGTGGCGACAATCAGGGGTGGAGTCATGAAACGAGGGGGTTGGACCAAAACAAACACACATGGGTAAACCAAAACAACACGAACACATGGACTGGACTGGGCCAATCGTGACACGCAGTCAGCTCTGAGAGCTTCTGATTACCTTCGTTAGTTGAGACCTGGGTCAGTCGCAGCTCGTAGGAGAAGCTGGACTGGCCCTGAGCGCGCCCTTTGACCTGGTGGGTCAGTGTGACTGGAAAGGTTCCTCCTGCATGTTCACCCACAGTGCACTGCACCGCTGCGTCCGTGATGGAGGACACAGTACACGGCACGCCGTCTATGTTCACTGCAACCAGGCCAGCATCTGAGCCGAAGCCAGAGCCTGAGACGGTGATCGGTGTTCCACTGGGGCCTGTAGAGCATCAGCATGAGCAGACAGTCAGTTACAGCCAGAAAAGTTCAAAAACGTAAAAATAATTAGTTTGAAAAATATGAAACCAATTTAGTTGCAGGTGAATGCAAAATAATTCTAATATGATGCTGCTACTCTACAACATCATACGTTTAAATAATAATCAAAATAATTATCAATAAGCAGTAAGAATGAAGAATATTTGATGTTTTCGGAGTGAACTTCAAAATGACTGAGAAAGCTGTAGAACATGAAGAATGAAGTTGTAATAAAATCCACAATATATATATATAGAAACATTTCTCCTGGTTTTTGTATATATATATATATATATATGTGTGTGTGTGTGTGTGTGTGTGTGTGTGTGTGTAGACTTTTTTCAGGTTCTTCAAGGGTTCTTTAAAGGAAATGGTTCTATTTGGAACCTTGAACACTCAAAGAAACATGCACATGATTAAAAGGTTCTTTGCATCATGAAAGTGCTCCTCAGACTGATGGAGAACATGCTGAACTCTAATGAAGAACGCTATGTTTATGAGTGTAGAATGAATTTCTAGTAAAATCTATATGAAACATGGAAATACATTTTTTTTTCAGGATTATTAAGTTCGGACAAAATTAAAATCCAGAATGACGTTCTATAAAATGAATTACTACAATTAAATCTTAAGAAAATGAATATCAAGAATGAAGTTCTAATAACACTAACATTCAGAATGAAGCTCTGGCAATTGTTATAAATGGATAATCATAGTACATTATTTATCATTTAGTAACGTCTGGTTCTGGTTACTTCCCAAAAACTGAAGAAAACATCTAAAAATACTGGTGTTCAGTTCACACTTGTTTCTGCATGGAATAAACTGTTATGGAAAAACGTAACGCGATTTGAACATTTTGAACAGCAGTATGTGTCAATTATCTGTCGTACCTGTTGTGGGGCTGATGCTGGTGATCTTTGGCGTCTGTTCCCGAGAGTAGTTGAAGCTCAGCGATGGGTAAATTACTCCAAACACCTGGATCTTCACCTGCACCAGCTGCTCACTGTTGGAATGTGTCAAGCACTGCACCGTGCTGGGAGTTACCTGAAGGATGGAGCAGAGGTAGATTCCCACCATCACGCTGGTGTTTCCTGCCACAAAGCCATTCCCCGTGATCATCAGCAGGGTTCCTCCGGCAAGGCTGCCTGAGGTGGGCTGCAGACTGGCCAGCGGCACACTGGTCAGTATAACATTTCCAGTCGCCAGTCCCTTGTTCCTAACAACCACCTGCAGGGAATGTGGACCTGCGGGCAAGGCGCCAACCGACACCGTGATGTTGTTGTCTGTGACGTTCGTGACCTGCAGGACGATGGTGTCAGCAAACACAGCAAGGTTCCCAAGGCTGTTACCGAAGCCGCTGCCACCAATAAAGACACTTGTTTGGTTTCCGCTAACGGAGCTGGGATAAACGGAGGAAACCTGTGGAGCCAAAGCTGCGGAATATTCATAAGAACAGTCAGAGCTGCAGGATGAACTGACCATGCCAACGCTTACTGAGACTGCTCCAGTGCGCGGCACAGGAGATGGAGATGTGTCACACAAGACCTGAGTGTAATTGCTGGATACCACAATGCATGGAACACTGGCCACTGTGACCATCCCACTGGTCAGTCCTGAGCCAGATATGGTCAGGCGTGTGCGGCCAGATGTGCTGCCTGATGATGGTGAGATTGAGTCCACCACAGGTAGAATCACCATACGGCGACTCAGCTCGCTGGGCATGGTGAGCATTGCGGCTCCCAAATTGTTGACCCGGACTCGGACGGGCAGCGGGATGCCAACGGGTGCTCCATTGTCAGAACTAAGGAGGCAGGTGATCTCAGTGGAGGTGCTGTTGGTCACAAGACATGAAGCATTTCCAACTGTAACCTGTAATAAGAAGAAAGGCTGATCAGTAACATAATGGGATCAAACAACAGCTAAACAAAGTCAGAGACCACCCTTTGTTTAATTCCCAGTCAAAACGGCCAACGTTATCCTTTCAGACCCACAGCACTGAGTGATCTTCTCACAGTGGAAGGATGGACAGAAACACCTGTGGATGTTTTCAGATCTGAAGCAGCTTGATTTTCTCCCCTTTCTCATGGAAATGGATTATCTTATGCACTTAATGGCCACTTTGATTGGAAATTAAATAAATGTCCGTCTTCTGCTCCTTTGAAAAGATAGAGGAACAGTTTGGCAAAAAATAACTGCATGCCTACATCATCCAGTACATACCTCAAACTGTGTGGAGCTGTTGAGTCATTTCTGATAGGCTTGATTATGCGTTTTCTGACACTATATGTCACAGTGTTATCTTTAATCATACTGTTTTTTAGCCCTGCTACTTAACGTTGACAGCTTCAAACGTGTGGTTCCTATCACCACCACTGTGAACAATTCTGCCTGAGTAGGTTTAAAACTTATTTCAGGTCTTAAACTTGTTCAGTCTCTGATTTTCTCCCCACCTCATTGGCACAGGAGATGCTGCTGAAGCCAGAACCCTGGAGGACGACGGGGTTGTGCACTGTGCTCTGCGAGGGAGAGATGGAGTCGACAGTGGGGCTGGCACAGGTGGAGAAACTGAAGGAGAAGCTGTCAGACGTGATGTTTGAGCCAAAGCACTCAGGGAAGGCCACACAGTCAAACGCTGACCTGCTCACACGTGCTGAACCTACAGAGACAGTTGTAAGAGTGATCAAGATGCTTTATATCTTCATAGATCATTCATAATTGCTTCTGAAGATTTTCTTTAAAACTGCAAGGAAAAGGAATAAATCAGTGAAAAATCAAATCTAATCAGTTCTCCATACACTGAGGAGGATGGTTTGAGTGCATAGAGAGTCTCCACAGATTATTACAGATTGGGAATTGCAGACATTAGTAGGTTTTGGGGTCATAATGCCTCCCAAACAACTATCAAACACCACCTATATAACCACAAGTTGTTTGGGGGGTTACCGGAAGAAAAGACTCTAGTATCAAGGACCAAGAACTTAAGCACCCACAGTTTGTCAAACGTTTCTTGAACTTTCTGTGGGGCAGAAAGTTGGTCAGATGAGACCAAAATAGAGGTTTTTGGCAACAAACACCAGAGTTTGGCTTAAACACAAAGGTAGCCATGCAGAAAAGGACCTCATCCCCACAGTGAAGTATGGTGCTGGTGGTGCTGTGTTCACTCTCAGAAATAAAGGTACTACTCTGTCACTGGGTCAGTGCCTCTCTCATCACTGGGGTGGTTCCCTCAAGGCTCAATCTCAGTCCTTTTAGTCAAGGAACATAACTGAACCATAATCCACTGAAATGATCTGTTCTAAGCTGGACTGACTCCACACACCCCGCCTCGCCTCCAGGCTTTTATTCTACTGCTCTGTTTCAAAACAGTCGGTTATGAAAAGGAACAAATACCAACTTTTCACCTGAAGGAACTGATTTAAGGAGCAAAATTGGACCTGGAATAATGGTTGTACCTTTGTAGGGGAACATTTACAGTGTTTGCACCTTGATAAATGAAAAATGTACCTGCACAGAACCTTCATTTCTAGGAGGTGGAATTTCCCCAGTTGTGGGATCAAAAAAGTATAACTTAACTTAACAAAGAGAGCCTCATGCATCTTTTACACAGTGATAGTAAACACTGTAGCACACAGAAAGCTCCAATTCTACACACTGGTACAGTTTACTATGCACAGGATTTAATTAAGTTTATAGGCCTGATTCTCAGAATGGATGACTGGTGAGATGTTCGGTTCCATAGGTATGATGTGAAATGTGAATGTTGTCTGTAACATTTTCAGATGTAGTTTTTTTTGGGAAAGTAGCCCAGTTTGATATGTATTTGTACCTGGACTCTGAAGGGCCTGAAACCCAGCTACAGTGACTTGTAGCCCACTGCTTCTCTCCTCCAGGGGCCTGACGTTCACCACGCCCTGCAGGCTCCTCTGGTTGCCTAAATCGAGGTAGCCACTGCTGTAGTAGTAAACGCCAGGAGCTGTGAATCGATAGCTGAAGAACCCTGTGGACAAAACAAGACGCACACATAAACACACACCCACGCACACATTCCAGTGAGATTCTTTGTTGCCGTGTCCTTTTGAAGTGGAGACAATGTGCCGCTTAGAGAAGCTTCAGTTGTCTTTTTTTCAGCACAAGAGATACGGCTAAACTTAGCACATCAGATAATCAGACACTTGCCAACCAGGTCTGAGCGCAGAGCTCTGAGTTGCTATGAGCATAGGCATGTAATTACAGGTGTGTAATTACTGTGAGTGCATAAAACCATCATTTACAGTAAAGACCTCCCTAAATCAGTTTCACAGAGGGGTCATCCCACCACTGAAGTGGCAAATGGTGTCTCCACTTTGAATGAAAATGAGCTCAAAATAAGAATAAAGCACAGAGAACTGATGTCTGTGTATTCTTTGTCCTGTTTGTAAATCTAACATCATCTACATACATGCGGGCTTTGAACCTAAAGTGTCAGTGGACTATGTTTTGGAAAAACTCAGATTTCATTATTACTGTCAGTGGCATTGTGGTCAGTGGCGTTACTGTCAGTTGCGTTACTGTAATTGGCATTGCGGTCAGTGGCATTGTGGTCAGTGGTGTTACTGTCAGTGGCATTACTGTAAGGGACATTACTGTCAGTTGCATTACTGTAATTGGCATTGCAGTCAGTGGCATTGTGGTCAGTGGTGTTACTGTCAGTGGCATTACTGTAAGGGACATTACTGTCAGTTGCGTTACTGTAAGTGGTATTGCAGTCAGTGGAGTTACTGTAAGTGGTGTTACTGTAATTGGCATTGCGGTCAGTGGCACTGTGGTCAGTGGCGTTACTGTCAGTGGCACTGTTCATTATAACACACTTGAATTGCATACCTATGTTTCATTTGACACTGCAGTGGTAGAATAACCTGGAAAGTTTTACATGTTCTTTGGTATTGTAAACTTAGAAACACTCGCTATTTACATCCAAATCATGTACCTCAACCCCTAAATCTGCAGATTCATTATACAGTTATTTTATTTAAGGCTCATTATTCAGTAACTCAGTAGCTACCATGATACTTTTTTGTCAGTAGTGAGAAACACAGATGGATTCTAAGCATCTAAGGGGTTAATAAGGGGCAATCTGTCGTTGACACCATGTGTAAACTGCTCTCGTCTCTGTACCAGTGGCTGTTTTGGTATTTCCGCTGTTGAAGGCCACTCCATCAAACTCAGTGCTGCTGGGACTGGCCACACTAAAGACCCTGTAGCCCAGCCCAGGAACAAAATCTGGAGCATTCCACCTCCACACCACTGTGTCCCCTACAGACACTATGACTGTGGACGGGCTCCACGCGTACCCCTGACCATAGCCTGAAAACACAAACAAACAAGATATCAATTAGCACTGTGGAAACTGTCTGCATAAATATGATGCATGAAGTTTGTTAAAGATTGATTGTGAACTAGAGAATAAAGTCAGTCTGGCCACTTTTGGGCCCAATAGTAAGACCTCAATCATGCCTGGATTGATCATTTGATTGTGATTTCAACATCTTCAGTCAGTGGCGCTTGTAATGAATCATTCAAACCATTTACTCTGAGTTTTTGCCATCTTACATAATGAATCTTTTGAGATTGAGTCTCAAATAGTGCTGACAATGAAACGTGACAAATCTCAGCTTTCATTTATGTCATTTACATACCAGAGTAAGAACTTAAGAACAGTTAGTAAGGGAAAACAGGCTTTGGGGCTGTGGGCTGTTGGTGTGAACCTACTGGGGTCGACGCCTTGGTTTGTGACGATGTACGTCTGCTCGTCTTTCTGGGTCACACACTTCAGCTGGTGGTCCCAGGCTGCGGTCACCTCACAGCGCGTCCCACCTGCAGAAAACAATCAAGCATGAGCTTAACTGACGCTGATCACTGCTGCTGTTCACACCATGGCTGTAATTAGGGTGCACAATTTAACAACATTTCATCTTCATCAGGATAAACTGTGTTATAATATGCTTTTCTGAGTGTAGCACGGATATCGTGAGTACTTAACCCTGTACTGCACGCAATATGAGGGCAATTTAAAAGCTACACTTTCTTGCATAATTATTAAATTATATAATTCTATAATTATACATCGTGATTATTAGTACTTGGCCCTGATTATTACATTCAAACATTTTTTTAAAATAATAATGTGTGTAGGGGTCTTTTTGGATTGTAAGACTATGGGAAGAAATGAGAGCCAAGTTCTCTGATATGGTACGACCTGGCTTGTGACTGGCTAAATCCATTCCGTTGTGATCATGTTGCTTCTAGGCAACAAACCTATTTCTGCACAAACCTATGCACTGCACAATGTGCCCAATAAGACAGAGTATGACCAAGAACATGCTTCGTATCGACTTACTCAAACTCTTCCCTTCATCTTTAACCCTGTTATTGTCTTAAAATATGTATAATGTTATTGTAAAGCAAGGAAAGTGAGTTTGTTGCCCTGAGGCAACATCATGCAAGAGAGGGTCAAAGCACACAGACTGTAGCTTTCAGTACAAAGACAATGTCATTAGTTCTGTTTAACTGGAGTTAGTGCAGTGAAACACTGAGCAAAAATCAAAATCTCAGAAAAATGAAATGCCTGTGATTAATATCAGAAAAGGTGATGTGCTAATTTTCCCACCACTAGCAGTAATCGCTATTCATCTTCATTAGTTACCGTAAACCTATATAGAAGTAAATAAACCTGCCATATTCGGTAGTGTACCTAGTGTAACAGTGTTGTCTGTTAAATTGGGGCTGAATCCGGAGCCGGTGATGGTCACTGTGGTGCCGCCGTACAGAGAGCCCTGCTGAGGGGAGAGGCCACTCACTTGCAAGACGTACCTGATGGTGGCGTTCACACCAGCACTGTGTTTGTGGTAAACATCAAAAGCAAAAGTACAAGTAAGTCCTTTTTATTTGTAAAGCTCTTTCGAAACAACAACAGCTGCCCAAATGCTGTGACTACATCACTGCCATAAAATAATCCTGTATCCAGTGCTTTACTGTTTATTTACTTTGTTTATTTACTTATTTACTGTTTATTTATTTATTTCATTAGAATTGTCTTCTAATTTAACGCAGCATTTGCAACGCTGATCATAGTGTCTTATTTATAGATTATAGTGTAGAATATTTGACATTTTCACATGAATTTCAGAATTTCTTAGTAGTTGGCGGTATCGCCTTTTGCTTCACAATAGCACGGATGCCACAAGTTTATAGTTTTATGATTTATTATTCTTATTTTAACTATTATTATTATTATTATTATTATTATTATTATTATTATTATTATTATTGCACCACTGCATTGTGAACTGCATAGTATTTATGTGATTTTACTACTTTTACTTCTTGTACTGCACAGTATATTTTATGGTTGTTTTAGTATATTTTACTATTTATCTTTACTTCTATTTACGCGTCTGTATAATAGTGTACGCCAATACTTTTTGCTCCTGTTTTGCTCTTTACTGAACTGCTGTGATAGAAGACTTTCTCTCTGGGACTACTAATGTGGTCTGTCTGTCTGTCTGTCTGTCTGTCTATTAAAGTAGTCGTCCTTTCCTATAGTTGTTTTAACTAAAACACCCTTTGTAGGTTTAGCAGTTATTCAAGCTATTCCTGCTGGTGTGTGAGGCTCTGTTTGTGGTTCACAGTTTATCAGCTGTCCAGTGAAATTCACACTCTGAGAGATCATCATATCTGTATTCACTTTTATGCCACTATACCTCCCACCCCTACAACAACAGCACCGAGAAATCACAATCAATATTATTTTTGTTGCACCAGGTTGATAATCAGGCTTATAATCACTGTAAAGTGTGCAGGTCTGTACCTGATTTGGGGATAGCCCCTGTTCCCCATTCCCACACTGACATCGTAGACACCAGGGGGGAGTGAGGGTAACAGACAGGTGATGTTTTCATTGGTCCAGTTCAGCACAGCACAGTCCACACCGCCAATCAGGACGGAGCTGCCGTTAGTCTGGCCCTCGAAGTTCAGTCCCTGGACGGTGAGAGTCCTCAGTCCTTTACCACAGAAGAGAAAACGCACATGGTTATTGTTAGAGAGAAGAAGGCGTTCATTCCTCAGCTCATCGTCGGCTATGAGCTCTGTAACGACCTAAAGCCCTGCTGACTGACACTTTGAATTACAGGGTTCAGAGGAAAAGGACAGGTTTCACAATTCAGGCTGTCCAAAGTGAGTTAATTACAACTAACTCCCCTGCTCAAATGTACAGACAGGGGAAAAAAAGGAAAGCCTGGAATGTTTCAGAGTGCGTCACAATGGTTTGTGGTCAGTGGACACAACACGCCAACACGAACGCTGAAGGAACACTCCCTGCGGACAAGAGTGGCGGCAAACAATAGTGCCAGACACTGGATGCACCTGTTTTGGTATCTACAATCTTGAATGGGACATCTGAAGCCTATGATTGGGGACAGAATTAACTCAAACCTCCTTTAATTGTTAGCTTTATCGAGTATCATTGCCGTAGACTCTATAATCTTTAGTTGCTACAGCTACAATGATACTTAGAACAATAGAATCGTGACGTATAGAACTAAACAGGTCAGACACTCATTTTACATATGAAAGTCTGAAGCACGCTAAGCCTGGTCTGGACTTTCATATGTAAAATTAACGTCTGCTAAAATTGGCCCAGTGTTTAGTTTCCTGGATTAGGTTAATCCTGTGATTAAGTATGGAAGAAAACTTTGTTTGAAGCCAGTGGCGATCGAAGTTCACAAACCATGTACTTGAGTTAAAGTCGAGACCCCCAAGGTAAAATATTCCTCCAGTAAAAGTAGAAGTTCCTCCCTTTAGACCTCCACTTGAGTAAAAGTACTAAAGTATTTCCCTTCAAATGTACTTAAGTATAAAGTAAAAGTACTAAAAGAGTAATTCTGGCTCTGATGTCCTGTTATCATTTTTATAACCAGACTGGCTTCATGAACTCATTTCAGGTGAAAGTCCTCCAGCGTCTCTCTTGGTAAACCAGTCTTTTAATAGAACGTCATTAATTAGTGACGCTGACGTCTATTAAAATGATCAGAAGCACAAAACACTGAAGGTAAACAGTTTCCATCAGGGAGAACCGAGTGGCTCTGAAATCACTTTTTACACACAAGCAAAGTTTCAGATTTATTTACAACTTAGTTCCAAGTTTAAGTTGAATAAAAACTGGCTTTAAACTCAGGATCACAGATGAGCTCCTTTACTATGTTGATCTGTAGGCGTCTGTTCATAAACATAAACCAGCCCAAACTCATTTACTATAAAATGAAATGGTGTTTGTAGAAATTCAGAAAAAAGCCGCGTCAGTCTCGACTGCATATGTGGACATATTTCTATATTGAGCTCTATTTACACAAAGTTAGGTTAGTTCATCATTTATGTTGAACAGACTCTCCCAAAGTTTTACGCTGCTGCGCTGACGTTGAACTGCGTGCTGCACTGGGTCGGCATGACCAACAGGTCAGAACCAGCTCTGAACATTTACTTAGTTACTGTCCACCACTGCTGAGTTTGCATATAGAAATGCCACAGCTATGAATAACCTTATTTACTGCGTTCAGTGTTTTGGTGCAGCTTACCGAACACTGTTGTTGTTTGTGGGCTGACACCAGTAATGACAGCTGTCAGGGAGGCATCATACGTGAAGGAGTCATTCGCTGTGGCCTCCATTCCTCCACTTTTCAGAGTTACTGCCTTTGCTCCTGCTGATCCCTGAGGCACAAACCAGCACTGAAAAAGTCAGCTCTACATTTTAAGTCTCATTTTCAATATTCATAAAATGTAATATTCATGAAATGTTTATTGTTCCCTCAAATGGTTAACTAAATATTGTCATCTCACACTTTAATTTAGAACTGAATTCTGTCAATTATTTGTTTAGATATAAACATCAAAAGTCATTTAGAGTGGTTTGGAAATACTCTGAGTCAGAATTGTTTACAGTGGTGGTGATAGGAACCAGACGTCTGAGGAGTTTAATGCCTCTAAAAGCTCCCTGACAAACCTTTCATACGAGAACTGGTTGTGAATTCACTGCCTGATGTCTGAGACACTGTTATAAGATGTTTTGGGACGTTTATGAGAGCGTACTGGGGAGTTTAGTGGGTGTTGCTACTATTTTACTATAATCAACAAAAACACATTAGGTTCAGTGGTGGTTTTGTTTACTAAATAAAATGACTACATTTGTGTTGCTCACACTTAAAGATGGTTCTTCAGGGGTTCTTTAGTAAAGAAAATGTTTCTATGTGGAATGATGAACAACCAAAGAACTCTTTGGATGATTAAAGGGTTCCCTGCATCATGAAAACGTTCTGCAGATTAATGGAAAATGTGCTGTAGATTCAAAAAAGGTTCCACTATTGCTAAGAGTGTAGTCATGGTTCCTGTCACCACCACTGTAAAAATAGTCGGTAAGTTTCTCTACAATTAACTCTTTCACATCAAACCACTCGGAATTACTTTGCTTACGTTGTGAAACATTAATTATGCAGAAATTTTGAAGAAGGGTGGAATTCCCCTATAAAAGTCAAGGTGGCAATATAAATAAAAGGTTCTTTGAGTGATGCCACGGATAAAGCACATTTGGCTCCCTAAAGAACCATGTCTGAAAAAGAGATTTGTGAGCATGAAGAACCTTTTATAAGTTTAAAGGACCGTCACGTGATGTAAAGCTTGTTTCTATGACTGTAGTTTTACAAGTTTTTATAGTTTTTTCTTTTAACTTTTAACGTCTTGCGGTTCTCTAAAGGACGATTCACTGGGAACCAGAAGAGGTTCTTCTATGACACTGCAGAAAGACTTTAAGAGTGTACAGTTAACTTATCACTAATATAACCAACAACAAAAACTTAGTCAAAGCTATTTGACTAAGCTATCTGACTGGGGCAGTCGTGTCAGTCCCCAGAGCCGACAGCACATGACTGAGGTGTCCTTGAGCAAGACACCTAACCCCTAACTGCTCCCTGGGCGCTGCGGATTGGGCTGCCCACCGCTCCGGGCGAGTGTGCTCACTGCCCCCTAGTGTGTGTGTGTGTGCGCTCACTAGTGTGTATGTGGTGTTTCACTTCACAGTTGGGTTAAATGCGGAGGTGAAATTTCCCCGTTGTGGGACTAATAAGGGTCACTTAATCTTAATCTGATCTTTTATTAAAAATTCAAATAAACTAGGTTTGCACAATGATACTGGACTCATGAGCAGATGTTTGCTTTGAACATCAAACCGATTTGACTGATGTTCGGACTAATATGATTAATGATATATCTACTGATCTCTGGAAGAGCAGCATGTTTAGGTGATCCTAAGTTACCACATCAAAACGTCTGCATTTCTTCATTTTACTGCATTTGTAACTTTCCAAAAACCGTATATTTCTCCATATAGATACAGTCCCAGTTCTACATTATGTAAAATATTACCGGCTCTGTATATATCACATATACATCGCAGCCAGCTGAATAATGTCACCACATACTGTAGCTATTTCATTAATAATAAACAGGGAGCTCTTAAACATGACAAACGTTATTCTATAAACATTATTACA